>NC_090267.1:23636576-23936576 GCF_040414725.1 Anabrus simplex
AATCTGAATATTATACTCTTGTCAAATTAATTAACAGGGAATGGAGAAGGCCAGGGAAACTATCGAAATTATTGACAATTGTAAAAAGCTTGTGGGAGAAGAAAATAAAAGTGGTGAATGAGAGAAGGGTATATGATGATGATGATGCAGGAGGACAATACACTGGACATCACAGCGAGTGGTGCATCGCTTTCTGTCTAACACACACACATTTGAAACCCTTCAATGATAGTGATGAAAGAGAGATACACAGATATGGAATATTATAAGAGTTCAAGTCAGTAATAGTAAGGGCGACAATAATTACAAATTTAGTATTATGTCCCGTTTATATATATGTTCAGTTTTGTTCCTTTGCTCCTTACGAATTGTATATTTTATAATTAATAGTATTTTAGTTCATTGATAAGTAAGTCATATAGTATTCCTTCTAATTTGTGTTGTTGGTAAATCGTTTGTCTGCCTGTTGGCTTTTTTTTTTTGTTAGATAGCGTTTGGCTAGTGATGTAGAGATGGAAGAGGGGGAGATAGGCCTGACCTATCTCAAGCTAAGTGCTGATTCAGTACGTCTGCACATATAGAGTAGAGTAAGGTAGTGAGTAGTATTAGGTTAGAGGAAGTAAGTTGTCAATGACACAGCGAAAGATGAGCCGAGACATAACACCGTCTCGGCAGAAGAATACAGAAGTGATGGCCTACATGCAGAGCTGGCATCCGCACACGTGGGCTGTTACATGAAGGGGTGGTGAGGAATAACATTGACAACTTAAGTGGTCGGTGAGGTTTCAGTTTCCGAGCCTCATGAGACATGTCTGGTCATGACATCCCAGGGAAGGGTGGTTGCAGTTCCTCACCAGGGGGATGTCGTGGCCAGACAGATTTAGGATAGAATTAGTATAGATTTAATGTAGTAAGTAGTTAGTTATAGGCTAATTTAGATGTAGGGGGTGCCCTAGCATGTTAGCTGGTCATCCATCCATGTTAGAGGCAGCTTAGAAGATTTAGTTAGGGGTGGGGGGCCACCAAGTTAGTTGTAAGATTAGAGGGTTGTAGGGTTGGCCCTTACATGTGGACTGGCCATCCGCCTGTGAAAGGGGCCGCTTAATAATTTAATTGGTGTATTTTAGTTATGTCTATAATTGTTCATTTCACTGGGTTTAAGGGTTCTTTGTTATGTAATTTAACCCTTTATAAGGCAGTACTCAATAAAACACTTTCTTTTACAACTAACTTTATTTACAGGCTCTATAAGTGCTAAATAATACAACTTAATAGAAAACAAAGACAATCCAGTGCTCAGGAGGTCAGTAATAATACTTCCCACCACCTGTTGTCAACCATTCAGAAGTGGGAACATATTTCCCATGGCCCACCTACGGACACAATTTCAGTTCAGTTAGTTCACTTTTTATTTAGCAGAAATGTTTCGGACACCTATGTGGGCTATGGGAAGCATATTCCCACATACAATGTGAAATAAATTTGTATCTCAGAATTCCTCAATTGGTAAAAGGAAGTGAATAATCTCAGAACAAATAAGAAAAATGCACAATAAACAAAGAAAATTCATGTAAATAGTATAAATACTTATAAAATGTTGAGTTTTTACCTTATTTTCACTTCATAAATCTTGTTCACAACAGGCATTGCGCTGCCACAATATCACTATTCAGATGTTTTCCAAAGAAGCTTAAGATTCTAAGGAGATCAGAATAGTTCCACAGATATTCCCAAGAGTACAGCACACATCAATACATGGGAAATAAACTCCCAGCGCCCAGAATTACAAAAAAACCGAGGTGGGAAAATAATTCCCACCGCCTTATAAAGGGTTAATTGTGAACATGTATCTGGGCTAAATGCCTCCAATGTTCAATAAATTACTTACTTACTATTATTATTATTATTGTGTGTCTGGCACGTGGTTTATTATTTTCATGCCCGTATTGATGAAACTCACAATTTGATAATCATGTACAGGGTGATTCAGCTAAGTTGTCCACCTTAAATATCTTCTCATTCACTAAAGATATTGACATTCTGTTTTCAAATTGTATTAAGGGGCTCATAAAATACTGTCCCATTCCTTTCAATCACATACATAACTACCAAGAAACCGATAGCAACTTTGTTTTTTTAAATAGGAATATATGAATTTTGCCTAATAGAACAGTTAAGAAATGAGCGACAAATTCAGTGATGTGCTTACTTTACAAATCCGACAAGTACTTTTGGGGATATTAAAGGGTTTCAGATATGTAGGCATTAGACAGAAAGAGATGCACCACTTGCCTTTATGTCAGGTGGTAGTTCTCGTGGTTGATAAACACACACATCTCGAGAGGAACCAGAAAAAACAAGAGTAGGATGTAGGCCTAGAGCATTTTGGAATTACAAAGCTGTGTTTCAATGCCATTAAATCAGGAAGAGACCAGACAACCCAGTGAAACTTTAATAATTTAAGTGCTTTATTGTCCTCTTCATGAGTACATAGTACATGAGATGAAATCAACAACTTCAAACTCCAATGAATGGACAGTAGCCTATTATTGTTGGGCTCTTTGGTACTTCTTAAAGCCAACATGTAAAATCGATGTACGTTATCAACAGGCAGAGGTCGAGTTCAAATAATAAGTACTGTACTCTTTAAAAGTACTGGCAAACCTCAGAAAATTGAATTAATTTACACATGAAAATTTAAAATGAAACAAAATTCACCCATTTAGTTTCTTGTAAACATATCTTCTAATTTTATTCTTACGAGTGTATCTGACCATCAAACGTTTTGACTGCACAATGTATGGAATACGTTCAGTATGTGTGTTTATCAACAAAGTGTGAGTCATGCAGGAGGACAATACAATGGACATCACAGCGAGTGGTGCATCGCTTTCTGTCTAACACACACACATTTGAAACCCTTCAATATCCCCAAAAGTACTCGTCTGATGTGCAAAGTAAACACATCACTAAATTTGTTGCTTGATACTTCATTGTTATTATTAATTGAAATTAGTATAGTCCCATTTAAAAGAACAAAAGCAACAGATAGGGAATCTGCCACCTGGGCGACTGCCCTAAATGCAGATCAGTATTGGTTGATTGATTGAAAGTTTCTACTTGTTTCTCGGTAATTACGTATGTGATCGAGAGGAATAGGACAGTATTTTATGAGCCCCTTAATATAATTTAAAAATTTGAAAACAGAATGTCTATATCTTTAATGGATCAGAAGATATTTGAGGTGGACTACTTAGGTGAATTGCCCTGTATATAACGTAGAACTAATAGTTAGCATTGGTCTTCTTTTATCTCCTCAAACCTTCCTCATCCTCTCACTGGACATGTAAAGAGGATGGAGGAGAAAAGAATACCAAAACAGATGTCCCCCTGTCGGTAGGGGATGCAGGCAAAGAATACACCCACGGTATCCCCTGCCTGTCATAAGAGGTGACTAAAAGGGGCGACCAAGGGATGATCGAATTAGAACCATGAGACTGCTTGTAATTAATACCACCACCCGGGGAACACCATGGGTCGCATTTACTTGTGCGTAGTACTATTATGTTAGGTAAACAATAGATTTGTGATTAGTAGCGATATTGTGTGAATCAGGGTGGGTTTTACAGTACCTGTGATTAGTACCACTATATGAGCGACACCATGGGTCTGCCTTGCCTATGTTTAGTACCCACTATGTGAGGAACACCACGGGATAGTACGAGGCCATGTGATTTAGTAGTACTATGTTAGAAACACCATAGGTTTGCGTTGCCTGTAAATGGCACCGTAATGTGAGAAACACCATAGGGTCTGTGTTACATGTGCGCATTACATTACTTGTGAGTAGTACCAAAAATTAAAGCCAAACCCATGGCACTACAGCCCTTGAAGGGCCTTGGCCTACCAAGCGACCGCTGCTCAGCCGGAAGGCCTTCAGATTACGAGGTGTGGTGAGTAGTACCATAATGTGTGGAATACCGCAAGTCCATGCTACTTTTGATTAGTACCGCAACATGACAAATACCATGGTTCTACTTTCATAGCGATAAGTACCATTAGGAGGGGCCAATGACCTGGATTTTGGACCCCTTTAGATAACAAGCATCATCGATTCAGGATTGTGCTTTAGAAGCAGTCCCTCGATCAATAATACTATTGTTTAATGCTAGTTTCTGGAAATGTGGGGCATTACGGGTCGGATCCACTGATTAAATTCATATCCATCCATTCATTCTTTGTCATCACATTTTGAATTCTGGTCGGTGGATGATGTTGGACTTTTAAATTGTCATTACATTTCGTCTCATTTCGTACCATTAGGGGCCGATGACCTAGACGTTAGGCCCCTTTGAACAACAAGCATCGTCATTATTATCATCCAAAACAGTTGACGAAGGGAGGCCTAGAACAAGGTGGATCAATTCAATAAAGAGGAGTGCAAGAAGAAGAACCTGGTTGAGGACAAAATGATGGAAGGTGGAGAACTGCCATAAATACCTCGACCCAGCAGAGGCTGGATAAAGGGAAAGAAGGAGGAAGATGATAAATAGAAACTGTTCAATGCAGAAATGGAAAAGAAAAGTAGGCACATAATGGAAATGATTAAATTTGAATACAGTTAAATATCGCTTGTTGTTCCATCTGCACTGCATACATGCAAAGTTATTTCCACGACACAAGCTACAGGATTGCCTAACTCACTGCCTTTACATGCTGGGTGGACCTAAAATACACAAGCATCTTTCCAGGTGGATAAATACACTTTGCTGATAACATCTCCACTAATGAGGACATCGACTGAGCTCAGGCAGTGCATTGTGTTTCTGTGGTCATACTTTACAATGATGGGCACTCTGAGGTGCGGTCTCGAGATTTCTCGGGACTAGAGCAAGTGCCTGTTAAATTTCCAGAAATCTTGAGAATGTTGTCTCTGCATTGTGGAGCAAGCAGCATGTCCTAGGCCTACAGGTTGACGGAGCTGAATTTTGTTTGTGCCGAGTATGCAAATAGCCAACCACAAGCCTTCTCGCTTCTGTAAATGTGTGTCGACAAGTAACTAGGCCATTCATTTCTACCAAGGTCTATTATTGATGCAGTATAATATTGTACCGGGCGGTACACCTCTACACCGTTTATTTAAAAGTTGCGCCAGTTGAAACTCCTCTTCTGGAGGAAGGTTGAACTTTATCTATTCTATTAATTCTCTACTTTCTCAGAAGATGTCACCACGTGGAAAATTTTGAGTTTTTGAACTGTGTCACTTTTGATGTGTTTTTGTTTCGCTTGAAGTAAGAAGTGTGAACTTTCTCTTCTAGAGGACACTACTGAAGATCAACAATAGCGCACCCTAGTGCGGAGTCAAAGAACTATTTTGTTGGAGAAATTTTTATTTCAAAAGTTTGTTTCTTGTTAAATTTCTTTCTGTTATTGCTTAAGTTGGCTGTATACCCCTCTTTTTCCCCTTGTTTTAGATTTATCCAATCCCGAATTTCTTTTAGTAATTTCTGACCAATCTGGTGTATCTTCCCCCAACTTGTATCTGTTGCGGGGTCCTATCCAATAAAAACATTGTGGGCGGGTGTTTTCATTCCCCTAACGCCTAGAAACTTCCGCGAGAGTATTTAAACTGCTGATTTTGGGGTCTCCGGGCCACTTCTGTTCCATCTTTCAGTGTATTAAGTACATAGCAGGAGGCGGGAAGCGCCTCTTTCTTCTTCAGCCGTTCAACACCAGGTAATGGCCTATTAATAACTTCTTTTCTTGCTAGGTCGGCAGTTTAACACTCGCGGCGGGTTCGAAGCATTTCCATCATGTAACCTTTTCCTAAAATGTAATTACTCTTTTCATCTTTTTTCTTGTAAAGCTACATATTGGGATAGAGAGTGCTAACCCTCTCGAGCTCCCACTCACATTTGTTTTGAGGTGAACTTATTTTCTCAAACTATTCTTCGTTTATGTAATGTAAAGTGTTCTTCTCTAAGTCACCTCTGTAGTATGGGATTAGCCCTTGCGTTAGTGGCCCAGAGCCAGATTAGGTTTTAAAAACAAAGTGTATTAGGAGTGCAAGATCGCCTCCTCTCAAATTGTTATTTTAGAGGTCATGTAATCAACCTTCCTTTCATGTAATAGACCTCCGTAGGTTGGGTATTTTACCCCTGTGAATACGTCCTTAGAGGACAGCTTGAAGGTAGAGTTTGGTGTGGCCTTGTGATAGGCTTACAATTTTGAGAGCGGATCGCTCTTTGAAATTTGTTTCTGTATGCCTCGTGCAGGCTTTATGTGTAATGTTTGGAGCCAGTGCTCCTGGGCATGAATGGGGTTTTCTGCCCCTTGGCTAAAATTTTTTTTGGAGTAAGGCGGGGCTGATTGCCCAAGAGTTATGAAGTAAGGGCACTGAGCCCGAATCCAGTAATATTGTACCTACTTTTTTGCTACTCTGTACCTGTTATGATTGTTATCTCTTGTTTTTGAAAAGAAAATATAACCTAGTTAAATTTTAAATTAATTTTACATTGCACGTTAAATTCGTAGCTTGAAACCCATTCACACCCGCACCTTCTTTCACCTCTACCTACCACGGATATCTCCGTAACAAGTGGTAGCAGAGCGTGGTTGAATGGGTCTCAATTTAGCCCCTTTTGACGGCTAAACATTGCTTTGATTCGAACTCTAATAATTTTCTCAGTTGCTGGAATTTTTTGAGTTTTTCAAAATTGTTCTGTCATCATGCCCGGCCCTCGCGATGTTCTCCTCCTTAACTACTTGCGCAAAGAGGAGTTGATATACGAGTTAACTATCAGAAATGTGCAATCTGGAGGCACGGTTGCAATCGACACCAACAAGCTTAGAGAGTCCCTTGATTTGCCCATTTCCATCCCCAATTTGGGAGAGAAAGAAATTGATGACTCTCTTTCCACGATCGTCGAGAATATTACTGGGCTAGCATCTGTAGTCAGCTTTTTTGATGAAAACGATCCGTCTCCTAATCAAATTAAGCGTGTGCAAGGCAGGCTGTATCACTTTGCAAATAGAGTTAATGATCTGTTGTCTCTAAAGGTGAATGACGTTCAGAGGAAGGACGCTAATACGCTCCTTGAAACTATTTCTGAATTGTCTAATAAGGTCACTCAATTGCTAACCGGCGAAGTTCCTCCCAAAACTGATCAACCCGCCACGGTGAATGTAGGTAACGAGGAAGAGCCTCCTCAGGGAGAAGTCAATAGGATAACCGTTGCTGCTCAAACTATCTCTGCCCCATCGAACAACGAATCTGAACGCCGTGCGTCATTGGGTAACATCCGCTCTGAATTAACTTCTTTGCCATTGAAACCTTTAACGACTATGTCACCTGGGTTCAGTAGCTTGCCTCATCCATTGGCAATGTTGCTTAGAGGTATCTCTAAGTTTTCCGTCAACACCACCAGTGATGTAATTTCATTTTTAAGATTTCTAGTGGAATTTCAGGATCATGCTCTTGTTTTTTCTCTTTCGCCATGTCAAATTTTGCAAATTATCTATCCGTATGCTATTGGTATTCTCTCTGATAAAATCGTAAGAGCCATTGCCGAGCAATCATCTATTGAGGATTTCCATGCCCATTTGCTAGCTAACTTCATCCCGGCTAGGGCCAGGTCCTCCCTGATTCAGAAGTACTATTACCGTGTACAGCGCTTGGATGAAAACTTGGCTGATTTCATTCAAGATATCAAATTCTACACTAGGGTGTTTGCTCTGCACTTTCCTGAAGATCAGATTGTGCAGGCTATTGTAGAAGGTATTTCGCCATCCTACAGGTCATATTTGTGTTTCGCGGCGTGTCCGCAAACCTTCTCTGAACTTGAAGCATTGGCCGTCTCAGCGGAAGGAGTTAGATACGCCGATTCTTTGCGTGTCGCGAAAGAACCCCCGCCTTCTTTTAGTAATACTCGGCTTCCACCTCGCCGATCAGTCACCCCTCGTAAATGTTATGCTTGCGGGTCGCCTGACCATCTGCGCAATAAGTGTCCTCTGATCAAGTCTAGTAGGGCAAATAATGGAGCTGGTTCATCACAAGGCTGTTTTAAGTGTGGGGCCTTCTCACATATCGCCAAAAATTGCCCAAACTCAAATAGCACCCCCTCCTGCTCAACTTCTGGTGCCAATTCCACCTATGCCAATAATAAAAAGTGACTAGTGGCATCGGTTGAGTCGACTAATCCATCTTCCCGAGACTCAGCCCCTAGTAAACAGGTTGTAAATGCAGAGAACAATCAGCCTTCAAATTCATCTTTTGAATGCCCTAAAGAATGTCTTAGGATTGCGGCGGATTCCCCCGCACCTGTTCCTTTTCTTAAGATTGAGTTAAATAACGAGCCTATAACAGCTCTCTTAGATTCAGGCAGTGTTTGTTCCATTATTTCGGCTGATTGGTATTCTAAATTGAAATCTGTTTGTAAACTCCCTGACTATGACTCATCTCCTGTTAAATATGTTTCGGCTAATTCATCTCCATTAGAAATTCTAGGTTCCTTACATGTCAAAATTCGGGTTTTTAAATTTACATGGAAGATCAAATTGTTTGTGGCCAAGCGTTTGTCTTGCCCCATCATATTGGGAGCGGACTTCATTTCTCACACTGGTCTTGTGCTCGATCTCCAGAGTAGGTCGTGCACATTCAAATTTGCGTCCAATTGTAGAATTCCCTTGTTAAAGTGTAATTCTGTATCATGTTCATCTATTTCGCCTACCCAGGATGAGATGTTGTTAGACCTTAGACATCTACCTGAGGAGCAGGCTGATAGTATTCGGAAACTGTGTCAGTCGTTTCCCGAGGTGTTCTCTGATACTCTTGGTGTTACTGACCTTATTGAATACAAAATTGAGGTCACGGATTCGATTCCTGTCCGTTTTCCACCGTATAGGCTATCTCCACCTAAAATGAAGGCTCTGAAAGAAATCATCGATCAGATGTTGAAGGATGGTATTATTAGGCCCTCTAAGTCAGCGTATTCTTCGCCTATTTTTCTAGTCCCGAAACCCCAAGGAGGCTTCAGGCCTGTCATTGATTACAGGGCTCTCAATCGGAAGGTGGTGTTGCAATCTGTGCCCCTTCCCGACCTTCATTCTTGCTTTTCATGGTTTCGTAAGGCCAAGTTCTTCACCATCTTGGACTTGAATCAGGCCTATAATCAAATTCCCCTTGCCGAAGAGTCTAAACATCTTACAGCGTTTGCCACGGACTGGAACTTATACGAATACAACCGCGTGCCTTTCGGGCTCCCCACGGGGGCAGCTGTGCTCACTAGGCTACTAGATAGGGTCTTTTTCGACATCAAATTTGAGTACTTATATCACTACTTGGATGATGTCGTCGTATTTTCCGAAACCTTTGAAGAACATCTAGATCATTTGCGAGAAGTTCTCAATCGCCTTCGTAAGGCTGGGTTAACTGTTAAGTTGTCCAAGGTTGCCTTTGCTAAGCCCTCTATGTCATTCCTAGGGCATATTGTGTCACCTGATGGTGTAGCAGTCGATCATTCTAGAACACAGGCCATCCGTGATTTTAAACCTCCTAAGGACATCAAAAGTATCGCTAGATTCATTGGTATGGTGAATTTCTTCAGGAAGTTTATTCCTAACTTCGCTAATAGAGCGGCGCCCTTAAACCTTCTTCGTAGGAAAGGCATCAAATTCGAGTGGGGACCTTCTCAACAAGCCGCTTTCGAAGATCTTAAATTAGCTCTCTGTAATGCCCCTGTACTTGCTATGCCTGATTTCTCGAAGAAATTCATCGTCCAAACGGATGCGTCGTCGTCAGCTGTAGCTGCAGTCCTTCTTCAAGAGACTGAACTAGGGAGGCGACCCATCGCCTATGCGTCTAGGACATTGTCGGCTCAAGAAGCCAAGTATTCCATCTATGAGCTCGAAGGTTTGGCAGTCTTATTCGCCTTAGAAAAGTTCCGTCTCTATCTGGAACATGTCAAATTCGACCTGGAGACAGATAACCAAGCCTTAAGCTGGGTCTTAGGTAGACCGCGTCGTACTGGTCGTATAGCCCGTTGGGCCATCCGTATTTCCGCCTTCCAATTCGATGTCAGGCATATCAGAGGTACCGAAAATGTTGTGGCTGATGGACTCAGCCGTATGTTTTCAAACGAGGTCGAGACCCATGAACCGGTCGACAGTTCATCACCTTCCGAGTCCATACTATCCGAGGTTAATGCCATCCTAACCGATGCTCCCATGCTCTTTAGGGATATCGAGAAATACCAACGTGAAGATCCTACGCTGGCTCCGATAATGGAAACCCTTTCTTCTGGGGAACATGTCGTCCCTTATGTTCTGAGGAATGGTGTTCTATGTTGCCCTTCGAGGCATGATAAGTTGATGAAAGTTGTTGTTCCAGCGGTTCTTGTACCTATGATCTTCAAATACTATCATGAGACCCCATTGGGGGGGCATCTTGGAATCTTTAAAACTTGTGAAAAGATTCGTGAAAGGTTCATATGGAAAGGTATGGACGGTGGAATTCGGGAACTCGTAAAAGCTTGTAAATCTTGTTTGATCAGTAAACCCACCATGTCCACTAAAGTAGGCCTTTTGTCTTCTCATCAAGCGTCGCGCCCCATGGAACGCCTGTATATCGATTATGTAGGACCCTTCCCCCAGTCAAAGGGCAATGCCAACAAGTTCATCTTTGTGTGTGTAGATGGTTTTACAAGATTTTCCTGGTTATTTCCGACTAAGCTGGCTACCGCTCAGTCAACCATTACTTGCTTAAATTCTATTTTTGCTTCTTTTGGTCCGTGTCAATATATTGTATCTGATAATGCTAAGGCGTTCACATCAAATTTATTTCGTAAATTCTGTTTTGACTTGTCCATCTCTCATGTAACTACTTCTGCTTATTACCCTCAACCATCTCTGGCTGAACGGGTTAACCGTAATCTCAGGTCCGCACTCATTGCCTATCATCATGAAGATCCTTCCAGGTGGGACACGTCCCTGCATTGGATAGCTTTTGCTTTGAATTCGGCGGTTCATGAATCTCACAAGTTTACTCCAGCTTCTTTGATGTTCAAGTTTGTTCCCAACTCGCCGCTCTCTAACCTCTGGTCTTTGAATGACATTCTACCCGAGACAATAGATCCGGATAACATTAAAGATCTTTGGAAGAAGGCTAAAGCCAATCTTAAAGTGTCTCATGAAAAGGTTAGGGAAAGGTATGATCGTGGACGGAGACCCACCACTTTGAAGGTAGGTGACCAGGTTATGGTCAAAAATTTTGTTCCCGCGGGCAAGCTTGCCCCCAGATTTCATGGGCCTTGTATCATTCTCGATTTTCTTACGCCGGTTACCTTATTGCTAAGTAATCCAGCCACCGAGAGGATATTTAGAGTTCACCTGTCCCAGGTGAAACC
Source organism: Anabrus simplex (assembly GCF_040414725.1). Lineage (NCBI taxonomy): Eukaryota > Metazoa > Arthropoda > Insecta > Orthoptera > Tettigoniidae > Anabrus > Anabrus simplex. The sequence continues at coordinate 23,647,979 of NC_090267.1, forward strand.
GGTGTAATTTCTGTGTTAACTTGCTTCATATTATTTTGAAAGGATATGAAGGTTATATTTTTTTTTTTTGAGTTTCACTTTTAAGGCATTCTGCCCCTTCTGTAATATTTTGGTTTTAGATGTAAGCCTTGTGTAAAACCTGCCCCGACCCGCTATACTGCCATCCTGTTCTTGCCACGGCCATTACCACGCTCCCGTCTCCTGCTCCACCTTACACTGTGGCTTCATAATAGTAAATGCCATGGATATCTACACGCCGCTGGCCCCTCAACCTCTCCACAAGCCTGTACCCTCAAAGAAGATGATTGTCCAACACAATTCTGCCGCCTAGCTTTAATGTTTCAGCGCCCCCGCAGCCGCGCAGCGCCGTGCAGCGACTGGGGAGGGGGATGGGCCCCCTCCTCTCCAGCGAGGACGACATGTGCACGGCGAGCCGGAGCTCTCCTCCCGGCCAAGGCTGATGTGCGGCGCACGACCTGCTACATGCCCGCAGCCTGTATCTGTTCACCGCGGGCGCGGCGTACTTCAACACCTCTGCTCCCCTCATAGTGCGGGCGAGCGGTATCTCAGGGTACTTGAGGGGTCCGAGCGGCCTCCGTTGGACGCAAGCTGCAACGGCCGGTCTGGCCATCCGACTCAATCTACATCAACTACATGGACAGTCACCATAAGCAATAACTACACTTGGGAATTCAACAACAATATTTGGTGGACATTGCAAAATTTTTCTTCACCTTTAAGTATTAAAAGTTTATCTTCAGAAATTCAAATTCTACAAACATAAAGACTTTCATTCACCTGCAACAACAACATTTTGAAACTGAATTAAGAAATCTTGTAAATGCTTCTGCTATCTATCTTCGTATCAACATCATTACTTGGACTTTGTTTCAAACTGATTTCATGTGTCACCCCTGGAGGAACTTTTGGGGGGGGAGGTCTGTACCGGGCGGTACACCTCTACACCGTTTATTTAAAAGTTGCGCCAGTTGAAACTCCTCTTCTGGAGGAAGGTTGAACTTTATCTATTCTATTAATTCTCTACTTTCTCAGAAGATGTCACCACGTGGAAAATTTTGAGTTTTTGAACTGTGTCACTTTTGATGTGTTTTTGTTTCGCTTGAAGTAAGAAGTGTGAACTTTCTCTTCTAGAGGACACTACTGAAGATCAACAATAGCGCACCCTAGTGCGGAGTCAAAGAACTATTTTGTTGGAGAAATTTTTATTTCAAAAGTTTGTTTCTTGTTAAATTTCTTTCTGTTATTGCTTAAGTTGGCTGTATACCCCTCTTTTTCCCCTTGTTTTAGATTTATCCAATCCCGAATTTCTTTTAGTAATTTCTGACCAATCTGGTGTATCTTCCCCCAACTTGTATCTGTTGCGGGGTCCTATCCAATAAAAACATTGTGGGCGGGTGTTTTCATTCCCCTAACGCCTAGAAACTTCCGCGAGAGTATTTAAACTGCTGATTTTGGGGTCTCCGGGCCACTTCTGTTCCATCTTTCAGTGTATTAAGTACATAGCAGGAGGCGGGAAGCGCCTCTTTCTTCTTCAGCCGTTCAACACCAGGTAATGGCCTATTAATAACTTCTTTTCTTGCTAGGTCGGCAGTTTAACACTCGCGGCGGGTTCGAAGCATTTCCATCATGTAACCTTTTCCTAAAATGTAATTACTCTTTTCATCTTTTTTCTTGTAAAGCTACATATTGGGATAGAGAGTGCTAACCCTCTCGAGCTCCCACTCACATTTGTTTTGAGGTGAACTTATTTTCTCAAACTATTCTTCGTTTATGTAATGTAAAGTGTTCTTCTCTAAGTCACCTCTGTAGTATGGGATTAGCCCTTGCGTTAGTGGCCCAGAGCCAGATTAGGTTTTAAAAACAAAGTGTATTAGGAGTGCAAGATCGCCTCCTCTCAAATTGTTATTTTAGAGGTCATGTAATCAACCTTCCTTTCATGTAATAGACCTCCGTAGGTTGGGTATTTTACCCCTGTGAATACGTCCTTAGAGGACAGCTTGAAGGTAGAGTTTGGTGTGGCCTTGTGATAGGCTTACAATTTTGAGAGCGGATTGCTCTTTGAAATTTGTTTCTGTATGCCTCGTGCAGGCTTTATGTGTAATGTTTGGAGCCAGTGCTCCTGGGCATGAATGGGGTTTTCTGCCCCTTGGCTAAAATTTTTTTTGGAGTAAGGCGGGGCTGATTGCCCAAGAGTTATGAAGTAAGGGCACTGAGCCCGAATCCAGTAATATTGTACCTACTTTTTTGCTACTCTGTACCTGTTATGATTGTTATCTCTTGTTTTTGAAAAGAAAATATAACCTAGTTAAATTTTAAATTAATTTTACATTGCACGTTAAATTCGTAGCTTGAAACCCATTCACACCCGCACCTTCTTTCACCTCTACCTACCACGGATATCTCCGTAACAAATATAATTATAAAGGATACACATTCTACCATTGTATGCAGCGGTAAATATATGAACGTGTAGGCTAAGTTCAGAAACTGAAAGCTAATATAGGTGTACATCATAGTTATAACTCATAATTTATTAGACACCAAAATTCAATATCCATTTGACCAGTGCTTGCGTTTACCGACATTATGGAGATGAAGGAAATAATTCCTTACAATGTTATAGAGTATTCGCGTCATAGTTAGGTACTTCGATATATGATGCTGCAATGTATAATTCTGTTTAATTGTATGCGACAATTTCAACACAATGTCTGAAATACAACATAAGTCGTAGACATGGGATTATTTTGAAGAGATGCCACATAATATAGTCCACTGTGTTTTTTGTTCAAAAGAAGTAAACTACATCAACAGAAATAATCCTACACATATCACTGAAGGGTAATATTGTCTCAGAGAACCCCTCCAGCTAAGACGTTCACCTGAAATAACTTGTGAATCATTTAAGATACTGACGTTCTGTTTCACTTTTATTAATGGTATTAAGGGGCTGATAGTTGAGCATGCAAGACTTTTCCAGGTTTTTGGCAAAATTTATCAGCACACACATTTCCATATGAGAACATTATTTCACGCAATAGTGTAACTGCTTATGATATACTATCAAGCTTACACTCGTAGTTACTGGGAACGTCACACAGATAATTCATTCTTGAAATTCTCGCAAGAGTCTCTAAATCTGTGACATCAGTCTCAAGAGTCTCATTGTCCATCACTAATTACAAAATTTACCATAAGTTTGAGGTCAACTGTGGCTTCAAAGAAGAGAAATGTGTTAAACCTGAATGCAAGTTATGATGCACGTGAAAAAGACAAGTTATGGATGAAACATATTTTTGAAATATTTAAAGTTGGAAAGGTGCAAGGCAACAAGCGATGTTAAATACGAGTGGCTGTACAGTAATGTTATACTAAGGCATAGTGTTGTGTACGTAAGACTTTTTGCTTCGAAGAAAATGGAGAACTGGGTGTCACTGGGAAGAGGCTGGCAACTGGTTGTGCCACTGATGATTGAAGACAATGATTACTCTGCAGTGCGTGAGCTATGTCACAGTAGTTGAACATCCCATGGTCGACTGTTTGAAAGGTGCTTCAAACATTCCTAAATTGACATCTGTATAAAATTCATACCGTACAATAGCTAATACTGTGAGACTCAAGAACTTATTGACTTCGCTCTTTGCTCCCTCGCAATGGTTGAAGTTGAGAAACCTGGCCTTGGACTATCCAATGGTGTAACAAAGCATATTTTTCTCTTACAGGAGTAGTGAATAGCAGGGGATTTCGGGTTGCAATGTGCATTAGGTTCCTCTGAATAAATAAATTGTGACTGTGTGGAGTAGGTTAACGACCAGTTTCATTATTGGGCCATTTTTCTCGGAAGAGGTTGGCGCTGAAGATCGCAGGAGACACAGCTTGACTGGCCAACGTTACTGTGATGTCCTTCTCCAACACGGTATCCTACTCACCCTACAGGAAAGAGATGCATGGACACTACTGTTTTTATACAAGATGCGACTCATCCACATCGCTCGTCAAGTTTAAGAGCTTCTCCGTTACACATATGGTGACAATAGAATTCTTAGGCGATCATTTACAAATTTTTGACTGCCCTAATGATCTGATTTAAAACCCTATGATTTCTGGTTGTGGAGCTGCCTGGAAGACCTGGTTCATCAGCTGAACGTTCATACATGTGCTAATCTTATATGAGGAGAAGTTTCAGACATACCCATGGAGATGCAAGCTGTCCTATGATTTCAGACTGTCCTGCACACAGATGGGTGCTATTTCAAGCACACTTTGTAGTGTGACAGATGTTACATCCACAAAAAGGAAAAAGTATATTGAAAAAAATGTCCGTCCCCACGGTGTAAGGGGCAACACATCATCCGCCTGTCACCCGGCGGCCCCGGGTTTGATTCCCGGCTGGGTCAGGGTTTTTAATTGTAAATGATTAATATCCCTGGCCTGGGGACTGGGTGTTTGTGTCGTTCTCAACGTTCCTTTCCTCACATTCAACACTTGACGCTTCTGCAATTTCCAAATACATGCAGGTTCGTAACATATGGTGCAAGTAGGGACAAAAGATCTTTCTAAGTCGACGCCCTGCACAAAGAGCATTAAATAAAAGCCAAAAAAATATGGCAGAGCATTAAAATGTTGCACTGGAACATTATTTTTCTTCCCCATATCCGTGGCAATGTTCACAATGTTCTGTTCATGTGCTCACTCATTTTCCACACAGAAATGGTTAAGTAAGAGAAATTTAATAAGCACCTGGTACATTTCAGAGTAGGACAAGTATAGCATGGGATGAGGTATACAAAATTTAACTTTGGTACTTCCGTGCAAAAGTCCACTCAGTTTCTGTCTTGGAAAGTGCACAACCATAAACCCCAGTAAGCTGCTGAGATCAATCAATCACTACTGATCTGCATTTAGGGCAGTCGCCCAGGTGGCAAATTTCCTATCTGTTGTTTGTGATCTTTCCTACTTTTAAAGACACCACTCAAACTTATTCGTCTACTGATGTCCTCCCACGCCATCTCTCCACTGACAGCTCAGAACATACCACTTAATCAAGCAGCTCCCAAGTCTTCCCAACCCAAGATTGCAACATTTTTGTAACGCTACTCTTTTGTTGGAAACACCCAGAACAAATCGAGCTGCTTTTCTTTGGATTTTTTCCAGTTCTTGAATCAGGTAATCCTGGTGAGGTTCCCATACACTGGAACCATACTCTAGTTGGGGTCTTACCAGAGACTTATATGCACTCTCCTTTACATCCTTACTACAACCCCTAAACACCCTCATAACCATGTGCAGAGATCTGTACCCTTTATTTACAATCCCATTTATGTGATTACCCTAATGAAGATCTTTCCTTATATTAACACCTAGATACTTAAAATGATCCCCAAAAGGAACTTTCACCCCATCAACGCAGTAATTAAAACTGAAAGGTCTTTTCCTATTTGTGAAACTCACAACCTGACTTTTAACCCGTTTATCAACATACCATTGCCTGCTGTCCATCTCACAACATTTTCGAGGTCACGTTGCAGTTGCTCACAATCTTATAACTTATTTATTACTCTATAGAGAATAACATCATCCGCAAAAAGCCTTACCTCTGATTCCACTCCTTTACTCGTATCATTTATATATATAAGAAAACATAAAGGTCCGATAATACTGCCTTGAGGAATTCCCCTCTTAATTATTACAGGGTCAGATAAAGCTTCACCTACTCTAATTCTCTGAGATCTATTTTCTAGAAATATAGCAACCCATTCAGTCACTCTTTTGTCTAGTCCAATTGCACTCATTTTTGCCAGTAGTCTCCCATGTTCCACCCTATCAAATGTTTTAGACAGGTCAATCACGATACAGTCCATTTGACCTCCTGAATCCAAGATATCTGCTATATCTTGCTGGAATCCTACAAGTTGAGCTTCAGTAGAATAACCTTTCCTAAAACCAAACTGCCTTCTATCGAACCAGTTATTCGTTTCACAAACATGTCTAATATAATCAGAAAAAATGCATTCCCAAAGCTTACATACAATGCATGTCAAACTTACTGGCCTGTAATTTTCAGCTTTGTGTCTATCACCCTTTCCTTTATATGGATGGATATGAATTTAATCAGTGGATCCAACCCGTAATGCCCCACATTTCCAGAAACTAGCATTAAACAATAGTATTACTGTTGAGGGTGAGGGTCCCATACACTGGAACCATACTCTAGTTGGGTCTTACCAGAGACTTACATGCTCTCTCCTTTATATCCTTACTACAACCCCTAAATACCCTCATAACCATGTGCAGAGATCTGTACCCTTTATTAACAATCATATTTATGTGTTTACCCTAACTGAGGTCTTTTCTTATATTAACAACTAGGTACTTACAATGATCCCCAAAATGAACTTTCACCCCATCAGCACAGTAATTAAAACTGAGAGGACTTTTCCTATCTGTGAAACGCACAACCTGACTTTGAACACCATTTATCATCATACCATTGCCCATCGTCCATCTCACAACACTGTCGAGGTCATTTTGCAGTTGCTCACAATCTGGTAACTTATTTATTACTCTGTACAAAATAACATCATCTGCAAACAGCCTTATTTCTGATTCCACTTCTTTACACATATCATTGATATATATATAGAAAACATAAAGGTCCAATAATACTGCGTTGAGGAATTCCCCTCTTAATTATTACAGGGTCAGGTAAAGCTTCGCCTACTCTAATTCTCTGAGTTCTATTTTCTAGAAATATAGCTACCCATTGAAGTCACTCTTTTTTACTAGTCCAATAGCACTCATTTTTGCCAGCAGTCTTCCATGATCTACCATATTAAATGCCTTAGATAGGTCAATCGCAATACAGTCCATTTGGCCTCCTGAAGCCAGGATATCTGCTATATCTTGCTGAAATCCTACAAGCTGAGCTTCAGTGCAATAACCTTTCCTAAACCCAAACTGCCTTCTGTCAAACCAGTTATTAATTTCGCAAACATGTCGAATATAATCAGAAGGGATGCTTTCCCAAAGCTTACATGCAATGCTTGTCAAACTGACTGGCCTGTAATTTTCAGCTGTATGTCTATCACCCTTTCCTTTATACACAGGGGCTACTATAGCAACTTTTCCATTCATTTGGTATAGCTCCTTCAACCAAACAATAATCAAATAAGTATTTCAGATATGGTACTATATCCCAACCCATTGCCTTTAGTATATCCCCAGAAATCCGATCAATTCCAGCTGCTTTTCTAGTTTTCAAATTTTGTATCCTACTGTAAATGTCATTGTTATCATATGTAAATTTTAATACTTCTTAAGTATTACTCACCTCCCCTATCTGGACATTATCCTTGTAACCAACAATCTTTACATACTGCTGACTGAATAGTTCTGCCTTTTGAAGATCATCGCATACACACTCCCCTTGTTCATTAATGATTCCTGGAATGTCCTATTATTTCTATGAAATGATGACAAAATATTTACTGACTTCTAGTGGGGTAGGTGCATTCCACTTGATTTTTCCAAGAAAACTTACCCATCCCTACATTTATTCTAACCTTATATAAATAAACCTCTCCAACATCCATTTTTATATGAAAGGACTTACAGATTTTGCTGTTGGCTTTATACTGCTTGGTATCTTAAGACCTGGCTATGGACTGGACAATGGCCTGGCCTTAACTCCTCCGATGGGTTGGATGACGTGGGAGCGTTTCAGATGTGAAACAAATTGTAAAGATTATCCTGATGAATGCATAAGGTAAGATATAATAAATTTAATACCTATTAACTTTAACACACAAGTCTAAAACACAGTTCTGACTACTTTATTTGAAAATAGGACTAATTATGATGAATTTTTATTGTGTTCATCATCTCCATAACTTTATTTATGACCTGAAAGTAAAGTGATAATCATCTCGTACATGTACGAGGGGGGATCAATATAAATGGTATTTTATTTTTCATTTAAATTCATTTATTTAAAAACACAATTTATTTTTCCACATAGTTTCCTGCTTGAAATGCATTTGTCGCAGCATATGGGCAGCTTTTTGATGCCCTCATCTTAACAAGAACGGTCGTGTCACCAGCCAGTTGCGCATGAAGTTTTCCACACTCTCCTCATCTTAAAATCATTGCCCTAATAGAGCTTCTGCAAGCGGTCTTAAGAAATAGAAATCGCAGGGTGATAAGTCCGGGCTGTATGGAGGATGATCAAGTGTAGTCCAGTGCATTTCCTGTAGCTTGGAGATAGTTAGAGCTGCAGTATGGGGCCGCGCATTGTCGAATCGGTTGGTCTCCTATTTTGCTGAGGTATGTAACCCTCGCCTTGTTCAACAGCTCGCAGTAGTAAGCAGCATTGATTGCGCATTGCTCATGCAAAAAATCAATCAGGAAAATGCCTCGCTGATCAAAAGAAACAGTTGCAAGAACTGTGCAGTCAATCTCTAGCAAATTTCTGCCACTGTAACTCCTTCATGAGCAAGAAATTTTAGAATTATGTGTTGCGCAGTGGAGGGTTGCACCTGTTGCTCCAACATCGTGAATGTTACTGGCAAAACAGCAGAAAATATCTAACAGCATGCTCTCCCCACTCCTAACGGTCCCACCTAAGCATAGCAGAAGTGTAGGGCCAGTCCTACCAACTGTTGATGTTCAGGAACAAAAATCCCATTTATATTTGATCGACCTTCAAATGCTTAAAAATACAGTGGTTGGAAAACGGTTTGGAAATTTTTGAAAATTATTGTACTTCATGATATCATTTCAGTTTGATCATTTGTAGAATTTTTTTAAAAAGATCATATTTTGGATGTTTATATCCAGTACATTTATTTCTGTATCACATAATATTCTTATACTTTCTAACCACCTTTTACTTTCGTAACTGTCTCAGTATGTCCTTAGGACCAATGACCTAGATGTTAGGCCCCTTTAAATGACAAGCATCATCATCATCAATATGTTCTTATATACTTCCAATGCTCTGTAACATCACTGCTGCAATATCATCATCATTACACAGTAACAGCTGAAGATATTCGTTTATTTGGCAAACTTTAGTGCAAATAGGATTGCTGACCTTGTTTTTCATTAGGTTTCTAACTCCTTCTATTGGAGCATAATATTTTATTGTTAGCTAGTGGTGGGCAGTCTGAGATGGAGTCTCGAGATTTCTTGAGGCTAGCGCACGCACCTGTTTCTCGCGAGATCTCGAGAGCATTTTCCCCGCATTGTGTGGCGAGCAGCATGTCTTAGGCCTGTAGGTAGATGGAGATGAATGTTGCTTGTGCCAAATATGCGAACAGCCAACCATGAGCCTTCTCCATTCCGTAAATACATGTCAACAAGCGACTAGCTATTGTAGGTGTTATCACTCTTAATTTATTAGATCCCATGTTCAATATCCACTTGACCGGTGCTTGTGGTCATAGACATTAGGTGACAAAGGAAATAATTCCCTACAATGTTAAAGAGTATTCACGTCATAATTAGGTACGCTGGTGCAATGTGTAAATGTGTCTAATTGTGCACAACAACTTTTAAGACAGTGTCCAAAACGCAACATTAGTCGTAAACATGGCATTATTTTGAAGAGATACCACACTGTGTTGTTTGTTCAAAAAAAGTTAAAAGTCAACAGAAATATTTCTGGGATGATCACTGAAGGGAAACACTTATGGCCCAGTCTGCATCACAAGAAGCTACTATGTCAACTGTATCCAGGTAGGTGTACATGTTATCTATAGTTATTAACAAATTATACAAGGTTATTCAGCTAAGAAGTCCACCTCAGACAACTCTACCATCTAAGAACAGATACAAGTTGACTTTTCTGTTTCCTTTCTTTGTACCTTCCTAGATTTCTCTGCTTTTTTCAAGTGTACCTGTAGAAATGTAGAAATTCATCTCAGATGTAGACATTCTGTTTCCAAATTCTTAAATTGTATTAAGGAGCTCGTAAAGCACAGTGGAATTTGTCTCCATCATGTATGCAATTACCAAGAAACTGATAGCAGTTTTGTTTTATAAATGGCAATATATTAATTTCACCCAACAGAACAACTAATAATCGAGCGATAAATTCAGTGATGTGCTTATTTTGCTAATTGGACAAGTACTTTTGTTTCATATATGAAGGCATTAGACAGAAAGTGATGCACCACTCCAAACCAAACCAAACCCCATGGCACCACAGCCCTTGAATGGCCTTGGCCTACCAAGGACCGCTGCTCACCCTGAAGGCCTGCAGATTACGAGGCGTCATATGGTCAGCACGACGAATCCTCTCGGCCATTATTCTTGGCTATCTAGACCAGGGCCGCTATCTCACCGTCAGATAGCTCCTCACCATCACTCTGATGTAAAGGACTTGTTAACAAACACACATATCTCGACCACTTTTTGATTGACTGTGCAATGGAAGTGGTTCAAAAGGGATAGAATAAAACCATGCTCCTAAAAATACCTGAATCGTATTATCTAAACAGCTGTGTGTTCTAAGTTGTTGATTTCATTTCCTACTGTACTGTACCCATGAGGACAATAAAGCCCTCATCTCTTTCTACGTCAATGATACAAAAGTTTTGTAATTCCGAAATGCTGTACATCATACACGAAACCCTTTAACATCACCAAGCGTACTCATCGGATTTGCGAAGTAAGCAGATCAATAAATTTGTTGCTTGATTCTTAATTATTCTATTGAGTGAAATTAGTATAGTCCCATTTAAAAAAGCCAACGGCCATAGCTGTGTTGAAACACCGGATCCCGTGGATCTCCGAAGTTAAGCAACATTGGGCGTGGTCAGGAGTTGGATGGGTAGCCACGCGCTGTTGGTGGGGGGTAAGGGAATGGAGGAGCGGAAAGGAACTGGCCACCCTACCGCACGTAAACTCCGGCTCAGGAATACCTCTGCGGAGGTTCGGACCTGCCTTCGGGCAGAATAACCCTTACCTTACCATTTAACAAAACAAAGTTGCTAATGGTTTCTCGGTAATTATGCATGTGATGGAAATGAAATTGACAATATTTTATGAGCCCCTTAATACAATTAAAGAATTTTGAAACAGAATTTCTTTTTCCAACAGATCAGAAGATATTTGAGGTGGACAACTTAGCTGAATAACCCTATATTTGTACTTTCTTATCATCTGATCAACAGAGAGGAATAAAAATCTCCAATTATAACTAATAATGGTGTGTGGCCTCCGGAGAGGCCTGGTGCAGGTTGTTGGAGTTGACGCCCGATGACTGTGTGAAGGGGCCCTATCTATGATGAATTCTAATGCTGAATTTGACACACACATACCCCCACCCCACACCCCAGCCACTAACCAATGTAGGTTGAAATCCCCAACTCAGCCAGGAATCAAACCTGGGACCCCATAGACCAAAAACCATCACGCTAACCATTTAACCATTTAACTAATGATATCTCTATTATGTATAAAAATAAGTCATATATAGAAAGACAGGAACATGATAGTAACACATAATACAAGGGGGGATCAAATATAAATGGGATTTAATATTTTATTTAAATTCATTTATTGAAAAACATAAGGTACTTACAATTTATTTTTCCACATAGTTTCCTGCTTTGAAACTGCATTTGTCCCAGCATATGGGCAGCTTTTTGATGCCCTCATCGTAAAAAGAACAGGGTCATGTCACCAGCCAGTTGCACATGAAGTCTTTGACACTCGTCATCTTCAAATCGTTGCCCTCCTAGAGCTTCTTTGAGCAGTCCGAAATCGCAGGGCGATAAGTCCGGGCTGCAACGAGGATGATCAAGTTTAGTCCAGTGTATTTCCTGTAGCTTGGAGACAGTTAGAGCTGCAGTATGGGGACATGCATTGTCGTGGAGGAGAATGACCTGTCGAATTTGTTGGTCTCGTCTTTTGCAGTGATATGCAACACTCACCTTGTTCAGCAGCTCACAATAGCTTGCATTGATTGTGCATCGCTCATGCAAAAAATCAATCAGCAAAATGCCTTGCCGATCGAGAAAAACGGTTGCAAGAACCTTGCTAACTGACAGTCGAGCCTGGCTTACACTGGTGTTGCCTCCCATTTCCTCTGCCATTCCTTACTGGCTTGTTTGGATTCGGGAGTGTAGTTTGACTCAAAAATGGATCACCTTCTTCCACAAACCTTACTGTAACCCTCTGACAGACCTCCAAACGTCTCAACTTCAGAGTTTTGGTCAAAAGGTGCAGGACCCATCTGGAACACACTTTACGGAACTGTAGGTCAATTGTGATGATTGCTTGACAACTCCTAAAACTGGTTCCGACTTGTTCTGCAATTTCTGATACTCTCGCCTGTCGGTTGTTGTCAGTAATGTCTTTAATTGCATGAATAGTTTCATCTGTAAGGCTGGTCCGAGGACGGTGATCGTGTTGCTGATTTTCCACACGTTCTGGTCCTTCCTTGAACTTTTTATACCAGTGAAACACGTGCGTCATTAACAATATTTGATCACCGCACTGTACAGTCGATCTCTGGAAAATATCCATCGCTCTAACTCCTTTACGAGCAAGAAATTTCATAATTATGCGTTGTGCAGTGGAGGGGTGCACCTGTTGCTCCGACATCATGAGCGTTATTGACAACACGCTCTCTCCACTCCTAATGGTCATGCCTAAGAATAGCAGAAGTGCGGGGCCAGTCCTACCAGCTGTTGATGTTCAAGAACAAAAATCCTGTTTATTTTTGATCGACCTTTGTAAGATAAATGTAGAGACAGGTCAATGTGGGAAAAGGGAGATCTAAACAGTAGACATTAAAGGACGAGAACAGTCTCCACGTCTTCAAACAGATGGTTCTCTTCTCATCAATCCCAGTTCTTCTCAGCCCCCAACGAGCTCATTTGATCTGGAGGTTGTTCTTTTCTATTTTCATAGTTTGTCCTGGTGTGTTCATCACACATGAACTGTCATTGTGTTTCTCCTATGAAGCCTGTGCCAAAAGTTTTTAGCTGCCCATAAACCGAATTCTGAAGACAATGGGATTCTTTTTAATTTGAAAGAGTGATGTTTCTCGATCTTGGAACATCCGCACGCAACCCCTCTCGGCGGTGGTTCCTCCACAGCACTGAAGAAAGCACGGGCAGTGCTGAGTCAGACACGGTGCAAGATGGATCTGTCGCACTGCCATTTTTCACGCAATGATCTTTGTATGATTATGAAAAGAATTTAAGTCCCAAAGAATGCCATTCTTCTTTGCTGCATGTTTTTGGTGAGGCTTCCCCTTCTAGGGCCACAGTTGGAAAGTGGTTTTGCGTGTTTTCAAGGTTTTTATGTTGGGTCGACCTTGTCAATACACTTTTAAGATGCATTCCCTTCATCAGTGAAGTCAAATGGAGGGAATGCATATTGCTCCTGAAACATGTATGATAGAATAAATAATTTTCGATCGTTAAAAGTGTATTGACAAGATGGACAAAACAAAAATAGTTTCTTTAATAGATTTAGACAAGGAAATACAGGATCAAGTAAAACACCTATTATGGTTAAGTTTATCAACAGTTTTCAAGGGGTCAGCAGTCAATTGAAGATGAACCTCGTCCCAGTTGCCCAGCAACAGCTGTGACTCAGGAAAATATTGATTCTATGAGGAAAATGATCAAAGAAATCCACAACTTACATTTTGTGACATTGAAGGGATGCTAGTTATTGGATCTACATCAGCACAGACCATCATTCACAATTATTTATGCCTTACGAAGAGATGTGCCCGCTGGATGCTATGTTCCCTGACAGAAAGTTAAAAGGAGGAAAGAGTGAACTGGTTTCATGCTAGAAAAATTCAGTGGAGGTCAGTCGCAAGAAACCTACGATATTGTCACAGGTGATGAAACATGGGTCTATCTTATGACCCTGAAATGAAGAGACAGTCTTCTGTGTGGTGCTTTCGAGGGGAGGAACCACTCACAAAAGTTCGACGAAGTCGCAGCTCAGGAAATAAGATGGTGGCAACTTCTTTTAACGAAAATGGGGCATCTCACCTCTGTGATCTTGGACACATGTCGCACAGTCAGTGCTGAATGGTACGTGAATGATTGTCTTCCCAATGTCCTCACACATTGAAGTCACAGCACCCGAAGTCCAAGAGTGGGCACCTTCTGCTGCATCATGACAGTGCATCTGCGCACAGGGCTGCCAGAAAAATGGACTTTTTGGAAAAGGAAAAAGTGCGAGTCTTACCTCATCCTCCCTATTCACCTGACCTGGCTGCATGTGACTTCTTTCAGTTCCCTAAGACCAAGGAAAAAATTTGTGGGCAGCGGTTTTTGTCAGATGAAGAGGCCATTGCAGCATATGGGAGTGCACTAAATATCATCCCCAAAGAAGCTTGGACTGAGACGTTTTCTAAGTAGTTTCCAAAAATGGAAAAATGTATTCCTGCTAATGGAGAGTATTTTGAAAAGTTGTTAATTGTTGTTTTGCAAATTTTTTTTTCTCACACTCTGCTAAAAACTTTCAGCATAGCCCTCGTATTATCTTTCTGTACATGACTTGACTTGTCTATGATACATATAAATAATCAAAATATTTTGAATGCTTACATAAATGATCCACCTGTGGTGGTGCAACATTAATCAAATTGCAAAGACTTGTTTCTACTTCCCAGCGTCATCATGAGTGTGAGCATGAATACTCGTTGAGGAGGCCATCTTGACAAATTCTTATGTTCACAGCGAGAAACTTATTCGTGATACTGCTGACATGATGGTGTCAGAAGGATACGCTGATGCTGGCTATGAGTATGTCATTGTCGATGACTGCTGGCTTTCTCATAAAAGAGACAGTGATGGAAGACTGCAGGCTGACCCCGATCGCTTTCCCAATGGCATCAAGGCACTTGCTGACTATGTAAGTCCTACATCTCTCAGAATACATGAAGTATTCATCTGTATTTGTTTGTTCATATGTGTGTGTGTGCGTGCGTGCTTGCGTGCGTGCGTGCGTGCGTGCGTGTGTGTGTGTGCGTGCGTGTGTGTTTCCCCTTGCTGAATCTGACTATAGAGAGCCAGTGTTTTGTGCAAGCAGGAGACTGTACAAAATGTCTACTGTATAGGCAGTCTCTTATATCAGAAAGGTATAATGTAGAACACCATTGCAAAATGAAAGATATTTGCATGAGATTGTAGTAGAGGATGATCGAATAAAACTGGTTGAAGTGTCAAATATTATTTTTAGAAATTGAGTGAAGTCACAAAACACTAGAACACTGTGAAAAATTAAGCATAAAGCTTGTTGAATTATGTATTACATTTTACTGAATTAATAACAGAAATTTGACTTTTCTCAGTGGAAATTCTGTCATTTCCATTTAGGAAATTCTAAGTTGAAAAGGCAATCAAGAAAATGCATCCTGGGAGGGCAGTTCGATGTAATGGTAACATAATCAAAGCTGCTGGCAGTCTTGGACTCTATTGGACAGGAAGAATAATCAGAGCAGCAGAGAGAGATAATAATGTATGTGAGGACTGAGGAAGAGGGGAGGGAGAGAACCAGTATTTAAGAAAGGTGCCTAAAAATATGTGACAACTGTCGAGGAATCCCCTTCATTCCCCGTGTTGCCAAAATATGTGAGCGGGTTTTAGAAGATAGGAAGGTAGTAGAACAACAAGTGGAAGAAGATCAGCATAGTTTTCAAAGGGGCAGATCGACAGTGGATTTGATTTTGGCTGTGAGACAAATGGTAGGAAAAAAGTTAGGAGTTTATTACAGATGTAATGATAACTTACATTGACATCCCGAAGGCATAAGTAGGCAAACAAGGTAGGAACTAATCCTGTGTGTGTTCTAATCAACAAGATGGCATCACAGAGTGGCCAACATGATGGCAATAAAATTATCTCACTGCCAACTTGATGGGAAGAAAATTCCTTTGCATGGGAGCAAGATTTTCCTGTCAGTATGGTGACAGTGCTGCTCTGTGGCAATGATGCTGCACTGGAGCAACAGCAGAGAGAATTCTCATGCAAGATGGTGAAAGGGCTGCACTCTAATAGTTGCTCTTCCCTGTTTGGGTTCATGGATGACGCTTAAGTTTTATAACTCTCTGGGTGCAGGAAGTAAGTATCGTTTTACAGCAGGATGCTCTTCCCTGGTTGAGTTTATGGATGAGGACAAGTTTTACAGTCGGCTGCTTTTCTCTGTCTGGGGTGCATGTGGGAAATGGGGTTGTATATATTTTTTTTGCTAGGGGCTTTACGTCGCACCGACACAGATAGGTCTTATGGCGACGATGGGGTTGTATAGTTGACTACTTTTCAGAGTTGGGGTTGGTGAAGTAAGCATAGTTCCAGGACTGCAGTCGTTCCCTGTTTGGGTTTATGAACATTTTTACACCTCATCTCACTGCTTCTGCAGCAGAGTTTTTTTTCCCAAGGAGTCCCTTTAGTTAAATATGAGTAAAAATATTTGTCTCATTACATCAGGATTCGAATCTCCCACAATATTTTTCATGCAGAGTTGTAGAATGAGTTCTAACAGTGAAATAGAGTGTTTCCAATCCCTTGTCCACATAGCAGGGGTGGTGTGTGGTGTTGTTGCAGGGTTGCACAACTCCCAATAATTTTGCACTTCATTTGTCGTCTTTTCTTCTAATTTTTTAGTTTAGTAAACCTAACATGTATTCGAAAACGTTAAAATCAACCATCTTCAGTCGTTCACTGTACTAAAGCTTCGTAACGGACCAACAAACGCTGCTGGCTTCGAATCAAACTGAGGGGGTTTGCTTTCCTACGGCAACTCCCTAGCAGACAGCGCAGCGCAATGTACTTCAGCAGGGATGAGCCTAAGCCTGCATAGCATCAGGTAGCATGCTCGCCATTATCGGTCTCGGGGAGTTGCACGAGACTAGCAAGACCCCTACTGAGAAACAGTTCCAAATGTCCCCATTGGATTCCGCCACTCTGCGGGGATTACTTCCTTCCTACTTTCTCTCCTCTAGCAAAGGTAATTCATTTCCATTTTTAAAATTTAAAAATTTCATTTACATTGCACCGACGCAGATATGTCTTATGGTGACGAGGGGATTGGAGTTTGAGGGAAGTGACCGTGGCTTTAATTAAGGCACAGCCACATCATTTGCCTGGTGTGAAAATGGGAAACCGCGGAAAACCATCTTCAGGGCTTTCGACAGTGGTATTCGAACCCACTATACCTCGAATGCAAGCTCACAACTACGCGACCCTAACCGCATGGCAAACTTGCTGGGTAATTTCTTTCCCACGCTATACCAGACCACCCACAATATTACCAACATCTTGCTTCAATGAAAAACAAGGCAGCAAATTTTCAGTTCAAGTGAGGCAAAAGTAACTTGCCAGGCTGAGTGGCTCAGATGGTTGAGGCGCTGGCTTTCTGACCCCAACGTGGCAGGTTTGAACCTGGCTCAGTCCAGTGGTATATGAAGGTGCTCAAATAAATCAGCCTTGTATCAGTAGATTTACTGGCATGTAAAAAACTTCGGCACCTCTGCGTCTCCGAAAACTGTAAAAAGTCATTAGTGGGACGTAAAGCCAATAACGTTATTATTAGGAGTAACTGTAGTTACATTGTATAATTAGCCTCTTATTTCCTGGGTTGTAATTGCCAGATATATTACAGTTTTAGTAGGAATGTAGTTCATCACTTAATGATACGAGTTTCTTGTTATTTCTGTAAGCTATAAAAATGTGGCACTGAAAATGTTTGTTCAACACCCAGCTTCAGATACCACCAGCCGCCACTGCCACATAGCACATTTTCTTCTTCTTTGTGTGAGGAATGTGTCCTGAGAGTCCGACCGTACCTTATTGTTGCACCTGCATGTCACACATTAACATGACTGTGCAGGCTTCCACACCATAGGAAGAGACATAACATCTAACCATTTGTGCTCACAAGGAAGAATCCAGTGGAGCAGGAGCTACTGCAGACCCAGACGAGGAGTGATGCCATGTCACGCTGCATTCTTAGGGAAAAGTCTGCACACAAAAGGCTACAATAACAGAATGTGCAGTCAATCCCTCGTAGACAATGGCATTCAAATTTAATATTACTGCAGGAACATGAGTGCAACACCCGTGGGTAGGGGCGGAAGAATAACACTCATGGTATTCCCTGCCTGTCGTGAAAGGTGACTAAAAGGGACCCCAGGGGCTCTTAAGTTGGGACTGTGGGTTGGTGACCGCAGGAACCTTAGCTGAGTCATGGCATTGCTTCCACTTACATGTGCAAGGCTCCTCACTTTTCTCTATCCTATCCAGCCTCCCTTGGTTAACTCCTGTTCTTTTCCAACCCCAATGGTATTACATTCTTTCATTTTCATAACCTTGGTGGACCTTATCTTTCTTTGGCCAATACCTTCATTTTTCAAAGTGTTGGATCACTTTCATGTTTCTCACTTATTAGTGCTAATAAATAAAAATCACCACCACCACTGAACATTAGTCCTTGAAACTGTCCTAAAATAATCTCTCTAAGACATTACCAGATGTCACTGTGGACGTTTCTACTTGTGGATCATTACTACAGAGAATTGATAAACAAACAAATATATCTTATGTTATACTGGACCTAATCTATGGATAGAAATCTGATCAGAAAAGTTCCACACAGGTGTACAGTATTGTAGTATAGAACATATCAAAGACACATAAAACAGACAATCAGAAACCATTTGAAAATTCTTTGGAATACCTAGTAATACAGCCAGTAGCATATATTGAGGGCTACCAAGGCTATCAGTTAAGCCCAAACCTCAAGTGAGAATGATGGGAGTCTAGAGCACATTATAATATAAGCCTCTGACACATTGTTTCATTTACAAAACTTTAAAGCAGTGAGAAAAAATGTCACACGTATTTCTAACAGCAAGGCATCGGAGACTGATGTTTGCAGCCCAGACTGTCGTTTCTCTCCCCTCAACTCAGCCATTCTGGCTTGCTGCTATATATCGGTTAGGAGCGGGGACCGGGGTGATAGGTGTGCTAGGCTTCGGTCCATCAGATCGCCACTGCTTTCAACCATGCATAACTCATCGTATATACTTCCTCACCTCATACTTCTGATGTAATTATATAGATAACAGAGTGCTGGTAGTTCACTCGTGTTGACTTCTACATCCTTGTAGGAAGACATTGCAGGGCTGCAATATAGTTATCTTTTTATTGGTATATCTCCTAAAATGAAATGCAGTCTTTCAGGTCTTTTGTTGCTTTGGAATCAAAGTCGTGATCATGGGTTGGACACCACCACTGATCTCCCGAGGAAGCTTATTAACCAGTGAATGATTGGTATGACAGCTGCAAAATTCAACATTTTTATTTAATAATAATAATAATAATAATAATAATAATAATAATAATAATAATAATAATAATAATAATAATAATGATAATAATAATAATAATAATAATAATAATAATGTTGCATGGCATCTGTATAAGCTTGGTGGTGACCTAATGAGGATAAAATGAATGGCAATGATGTCATAAATACCCAGTCCCCAAGCTAGGGGAATTAACAGTATGAGGGGGGTTGATTCTGAAAATTGAACCAGGCCCATCGGACCAAAGGCAAGCATTCTATCTATTTAGCCACAAAGCCGCACTTTAATTAGCTAAACCTTGGGCTACCATCTCCACTGATCAGGGGTTGAGCATTGGCAGTAGCTTGTGAAACAGCACTAACAACACAGCAGGCTTCTCCGTTGGCTGTTGGTTGCAGCTTAAAAACGCTGAAGGCTTGACGTTCACTAAACCAACAACCGAAAAGGCGTAACCTAAGCCTACTGGTACCCCACGTCTCGATCATAATATGCCTGATATGTTTTAATCAATCAATCAGTCAATCAATCAATACTGATCTGCAATTAGGCAGTCGCCTAGGTGGCAGATTCCCTATTAGTTGTTTACCTACTCCTTTCTTAAAGAACTTCAAAGAATTTGGAACTTTATCGAACATCTCCCTTGGTAAATTATTGCAATCCCTAATTCCTCTTCACATAAATGAATATTTACCCTAATTTGTCCTCTTGAATTCTAACTTTATCTTTATATTGTGATCTTCCCTACTTTTAAATGGGCAAGTTGGCCATGTGGTTAGGGGCGCACGATTGTGAGCTTGAATCCGGGGGATAGTGGGTTTGAATCCCACTGTTGGCAGCCCTGAAGTTGGTTTTCCGTGCTTTCCCATTTTCAAACCAGGCAAATGCTGGGGCTGTACCAACTCCTACGCCTTTCCTATCCCATTGTCTCCATAAGACCTATCTGTGTCTGTGCAATGTAAAGCCAATAGCCTACTTTTAAAAACACCACTCAAACTTATTTGTTTACTAATGTCATTCCATGCCTTCTCTCCACTGACAGCTCAGAACATATTTCTTAATCAAGCAGCTTGTCTTTTCATAACCCTACTCTTTTGTTGGAAACCACCCAAAACAAATTGTGCTGATTTTGTTTGGATATTTTCCAGTTCTCAGATCAAGTAAACCTGGAACCACACTCCAATTGTGGTCTTACTAGACACTTATATGTCCTCTCTTTTACATCCTTACTATAACCCCTAAATACCATCATAACCATATGAAAATATTTGTAACCTTAACTTACAATCCTGTTTATGTGATTACCCCAATGAAGTTCGTTTCTTATATTAACACCTAGGTACTTACAGTGTTGCCCCAAAAGGAACTTTCACACAATCAATGCAGTAATTAACACTGAGATGGCTTTTCCTCTTTGTGAAACTCACAACCTGACATTTCACCCCGTTCACCATTACACCACTGTCTGCTGTCTATCTCACAACACTGCCAAGGTCTTCTTGCAGTTGCTCACAATCCTGTAACTTATTTACTACTCTATACAGTATACAGTTATATCATCCACAAAAAGCCTTAACTCTGATTCCAGTTCTTTACTCGTATCATTTGTATACCGTATATATAAGAAAACATAAAGGTCCAATAATACCTCCTTGAGGAATTCCCCTCTGGTTATTTGAACATTACAGGATGAGATAATATTTCTCCTACTCTAATTCTCTGAATTCTAATTTCTAGAAATGTAGCCACGCATTCAGTAACTCCTTTTTCTAGTCCAATAGCTCTCATTTTTGTCAGTAATCTTTCATGATCTGTCCTATGAAAAGCCTTGGATAGGTCAAGAGCATATAGTTAAGAGTCCTGCACGGGTGTCGATATCTGCGGATGTAGTGTCTTGGCAGATGCAAACTGTATGGCAGTGCAAATCATTTTCTTGATTATTTGTAATTAATGAAGTTTATTGATTTTCACTCAGGTATACTCTTATTTTTACTTATGGTTAGGCGGCCCTTGACACTGATATGGGAGAATGGTGACATATAAAGGGCCTTGAGATCATAATGATGCAAATCTGACCTAAGCCTAACTGACTCCTCCCTGCAGTTAGTGGAAGGAAGGAAGGAAGGAAGGAAGGAAGGAAGGAAGGAAGGAAGGAAGGAAGAAAGGAAGGAAGGAAGGGACAAAGATTCCGAAAGAGAACCGCTCTATGCTTCGGTAGTTGTCACAAGAGGAAATCCCTCGTAAATCTTTGACTGTAGGGACTCTGTCTGACCTGTTGTGTTATGTTAACAGATCTATCCGTTTTAATACCTTGGATGTAATATAGTTAAATATTTACAACATCCACGGTCAACCATTCGTGGATGCGGGTGCCGATGAAGGAAACGAGGAGCAGATGCGGATAATACTTTGTATATCCGCTATAAATCTGCTATATCTTGCTAGAATCCTATAAGATGAGCCTCAGTGGAATAAACTTTTTCTAAACCCCTTCCATTAAACCAGTTAGTAATTTTGCAAACATGCTGAATAATTGGAAAGAATGATTTCCCACAGCTTATACGCAACACATGTCAGGCTGACTGTTCCCTAAAATATCGGCTTTCACCCTTTCCTTTTGTACACAGGGGCTATTATAGCAACTCTCCATTTGTTTAGTATAGCTCCTTCATGCAAACAGTAATCATATAAGTACCTCAGATATACAGTAGTAGTATGTCCCAACCTATTGTTTTAGTATATCTCCAGAAATCCTATCAATTCAACCTACTTTTCTAGTTTTCATCTTTTGTATCTTATTGTAAATATCTTTGTTATCATAGGTAAATTTCAGTATTGTGTTAGTATTAGTTATCATCAGTTTGTATTAGTTTATTAAATTGTAGATTATCAGATAAAGCATCAAGATTGTTAACTTTTGAAACAGATCTAATTATAAAGGAGAGCATGTATGCTCAGGAAAAATGATAAGAGATGTCAGCAGAACTAAATGGAAGCTATGTTCTCTCCACTCAGAACCCTAAGTTTAGCAAGCATGCACCACCGGCTGTGACTCTTAAATGGGAACCTTGATCATGCTTTCTTTACAGGTGCTTATTCAGTTATGCACTTACAGTACATAAAAATCTTTAAGATGATACCACTTTTGATTTATAATGTATGGTTAACACAATACAACTAACCAGGATTTTGCACATCTTCTAGGTACATGCTAAGGGTCTCAAGTTTGGTATCTATGAAGACATTGGAACTTACACCTGTATGGGATATCCTGGAGTTGATGGACATCATGAAATAGATGCTCAGACATTTGCTGACTGGGGCGTTGATTACGTCAAGATGGATGCTTGTTATACATCTCACATTAACGTGAGTGAAGGTAATCATCATTGGTATCTCATTTCATATACTGTATGATAGGAAATGAACAAATGTACTTTGACTGAAAATCAACAATAGAAAAAATAGCTACAAACAAGGATAGAAACACACAAAGGATGAACACAATAACTGGTGAGAACAGGAGGAAGGAGTAATAGATGTGATGGCTACGGCAAAATTGAAACCTCAAACAGTCGAGGATAAACTATAGATCTTCACACACAGGCATCTGTAGTCTGGGTTGAATAGGAAGCATTTTGGACTCAAAACTGTCAAAACAAGCAGCTCCTTCGTTCGACTGCACTCAATTATTTTTGTTTTGGAGTTATTTATTTTCATCTTGTACTCCTTCCCCAAGACTTTGCCCATATCATTCAGCAGTTTCTCCAGATCTTCTGCAGTCTCAGATAAAATAATAATATCATTGGCAATGGCTTCAGATATTACAAACAAAAAAGGTATGAAATGTTACTGAGGTATGAGGTAATCCATATGCAGCCAGTGCCTGTTATAGTGTGAAAATATAGCTCACAAGGTCAGTTGATGCATTCATTTTAGTGGGTTTGGCACACTGATATGTAATAGCAACATCTGGCTCAGTGAGGAAAGCAACAGGAAACTGTATCACTCCTCATTTCCCTAGTACGCCTCTTCAGTGATGCCTAGGCCAACTATGACAGGTGATGGTGGAGATGTTGAGGATGAAACCAGCCTTTGGCCAGAGGACTGAACATACATACCTGTCCTTATCCGATCTGTGCCTATGCAGCCAATTCCGGACAAATATTTTTCCTTCCCAATACACTCATAACTCCCCACCTTAGAAAGTCACTGAATTCTCAACAAGGCGGTCACTGTTCAAATCTAGTGCATATTGGACTTTGATGAAGAGTTTCAGAGTCATAGTTGGCCTGGCGAGTATTACAAACATATGAAAGTTTTATTACGTTGAAGACGATGTCATCCCCTGTGGGTGACAGATGCTTATACAAAATAATGTATGTCACGCCCTGATGGGATGACATGGTACTGTGTCCATGCTCTCATCATCAAGCTATTGCATGGACTAGCAATATTATTCGCTATTGCAATATGTGTTCTTATAAGATTTTCATAGAGAACAACGTAGTGCTGATGTAAAATGACCAAATCATTACTTGGGAAGTACACAAGAACCTCGTATATCCAGCCCTCATTAATCCAGATCTCCAGTTTATCCAGATCAAAAATAATAAAAATATATTTTTACTTGTACAGTATTTCTTTTACGGGGTCGACTCTGATTGAATGTCTTTTCCGCCAAGGATAGTTAAGGACAGGAATTGGAAGTAATTTGGCCATGGTCTATCAAAGGTACCGTCCTGGCATTCACCTGGAATTGAGCATGGGAAACCGTGGAAAACCATTCCTAGGATGGCTGAAGTGGAATTCGAACCCACGCTCTTCAGAATGCAACGTACTAGTAATTCACTGAAGGTGAATTTGAAAATGAAACAGTCGCTCATGGAGAGGTAACAATGCAGCTGGACAAACTGATGCCCTATTTAGAATCCTAGACTGAAAACACACCGACAGAACTGCTGTTAGTAAAATGTCTTCGTGATTGTGTTCAATCAATCAATCAATCAATCAATCAATCAATCAATCAATCAATCAATCAATCAATCAATCAATCAATCAATCAATCAATCAATCAATCAATCCTGATCTGCATTTAGGGCACTCACCCAGGTGGCAGATTCCCTATCTGTTGTTTTTCTAGCCTTTTCGTAAATGATTTCAAAGAAATCAGAAATTTATTGAACATCTCCCTTGGTAAGTTATTCCAATCCCTAACTCTCCTTTCTATAAATGAATATTTGCCCCAGTTTGTCCTCTTGAATTTCAACTTTAACTCATATTGTGATCTTTCCTACTTTCATAAATGCCACTCAAACTTATTCATCTACTAATGTCATTCCACGCCATCTCTCCGCTGACAGCTCGGAACATACCACTTACATGCAATAAATATCATTTTTGATCTGTATTTTATTGATGATTTTTGATTAGAATAATAACAGTAAGTTTTCACCTTTTGTATCTTATTGTAAATATCTTTGTTATCATAGGTAAATTTCAGTATTGTGTTAGTATTAGTTATCATCAGTTTGTATTAGTTTATTAAATTATAGATTATCAGATAAACTTTGCAACAATTTTGTAACGCTACTCTTTTGTCGGAAATCACCAAGAACAAATCGGGATGCTTTTCTTTGGATTTTTTCCAGTTCTTGAATCAAGTAATCCTGGTGAGGGTCCCATACACTGGAACCATACTCTAGTTGGGGTCTTACCAGAGACTTATATGCCCTCTCCTTTACATCCTTACTACAACCCCTAACACCTGCATAAACACGTGCAGAGATCTGTACCCTCTATTTACAATCCCATTTATGTGATTACCCATTTAAGGTCTTTCCCTATATTAACACGTAGATACTTACAATGATCCCCAAAAGGAACTTCCACCCCATCAATGCAGTAATTAAAACTCAGAGGATTTTCCTATTTGTGAAACTCACAACCTGACTTTTAACCCTGTTTATCAACATACCATTGCCTGCTGTCCATCTCATAACATTATCAAGGTCACGTTGCAGTTGCTCACAACCTTGTAACTTATTTATTACTCTATAGAGAATAACACATCCGCAAAAAGCCTTACCTCTGATTCCACTCCTTTACTCATATCATTTATATATATAAGAAAATATAAAGGTCCAATAACACTGCCTTGAGGAACTCCCCTCTTAATAATTACAGGGTCAGATAACGCTTCACCTACTCTAATTCTCTGAGATCTATTTTCTAGAAATATAGCAACCCATTCAGTTACTCTTTTGTCTAGTCCAATTGCACTCATTTTTACCAGTAGTCTTCCATGATCTACCACATCAAATGCTTTGGACAGGTCAATCGGGATACAGTCCATTTGACCTCCTGAATCCAAGATATCTGCTATATCCTGCTGGAATCCTACAAGTTGAGCTTCAGTGGAATAAAATTTCCTAAAGCCGAACTGCCTTCTATTGAACCAGTTATTAATTTCACAAACATGTCTAATATAATCTGAAAGAATGCCTTCCCAAAGCTTACATACAATGCACGTCAAACTTACTGGCCTGTAATTTTCAGCTTTATGTCTATCACCCTTTCCTTTATACACAGGGGTTACTATAGCAACTCTCCATTCATCTGGTATAGTTCTTTTGGCCAAACAATAATCAAATAAGTACTTACGATATCGTACTATATCCCAACCCATTGTCTTTAGTATATCCCCAGAAATCTTATCCATTCCAGCTGCTTTTCTAGTTTTCAACTTTTGTATCTTATTGTAAATGTCATTGTTAATACATGTAAATTTTAATACTTCTTTAGCCTTAGTCTCCTCCTCTATCTGGACATTATCCTTGTAACCAACAATCTTTACATACTGCTGACTGAATACTTCTGCCTTTTGATGATCCTCACATACACACTCCCCTTGTTCATTAATTATTCCTGGAATGTCCTTCTTAGAACCTGTTCCTGCCTTAAAATACCAATACATACCCTTCCATTTTTCACCAAAATTTGTATGACTGCCAATTATGCTTGCCATCATGTTATCCTTAGCTGCCTTCTTTGCTAGATTCAATTTTCTAGTAAGTTCCTTCAATTTCTCCTTACTTCCACAGCCATTTCTAACTCTATTTCTTTCCAGTCTGCACCTCCTTCTTAGTCTCTTTATTTCTCTATTATAATAAGGTGGGTCTTTCCATTCCTTACCACCCTTAATGGTACAAACCTGTTTTTGCATTCCTCAACAATTTCTTTAAACCCATCCCAGACTCTGTTTACATTTTTATTTACCATTTCCCACCTATCATAGTTAATTTTTAGAAACTGCCTCATGCCTGCTTTATCAGCCATATGGTACTGCCTAATAGTCCTACTTTTAAGACCTTCCTTTTTATCACATTTATTTTTAACTAGGACAAAAACAGCTTCATGATCACTAATACCACCTATTACTTCAGTTTCCCTATAGAGCTCATCTGGTTTTATCAGCACGACATCCAGGATATTTTTCCCTCTGGTTGGTTCCATCACTTTCTGAATCAGCTGTCCTTCCCATATTAACTTATTTGCCATTTGTTGGTCATGCTTCCTGTCATTTGCATTTCCTTCTCAATTGACGTCTGATAAATTCAGATCTCCCGCTACAATCACATTCCTTTCCATGTCGTCTCCCATATAGCTGATTATCTTATCAAATAATTCGGAATCCATGTCAGCGCTACCCTTTCCCGGTCTGTACACTCCAAACATATCAAGTTGCCTATTAATTTTAGAGATGAACCTTACACCTAGAATTTTTTCTCATCTTCAACTTTTTCGTAGCTTACAAATTCGTCTTTCACCAGAATGAATACTCCCCCTCCCACCATTCCTATCCTATCTCTATGATACACACTCCAGTTAACTCGTTGGCTGAATGGTCAGCGTACTGGCCTTCGGTTCAGAGGGTCCCGGGTTTGATTCCCGGCCGGGTCGAGGATTTTCAACCTTCATTGGTTAATTCCATTGGCCCGGGGGCTGGGTGTTTGTGCTGTCCCCAACATCCCTGCAACTCACACACCACACATAACACTATCCTCCACCACAATAACACGCAGTTACCTACACATGGCAGATGCCGCCCACCCTCATCGGAGGGTCTGCCTTACAAGGGCTGCACTCGGCTAGAAATAGCCACACGAAATTTAAAAAAAACCACTCCAGTTCCATGAGAAAATTTCTGCATCCATTATATCATTTCTCAGCCATGATTTAACTCCTATTACAATATCTGGTAAATATATATCTATTAAATTACTTAATTCTGTTCCTTTCTTTACAATACTTCTACAGTTCAACACTAACATTTTTATGTCATCCCTACTTGATTTCCAGTTCCCTGTTTCCTTATCACCACTCCCTAGGCCATCCCGTTTCCCTGAATGTACCTCCCTATTACCCTTCCAAACAAATTTCCTAACTTATACGTACCACTGCGGTTTAAGTGAAGGCCATCTGAGCACAGATCCCTATCTCCTACCCACCCATTAGGATCTAGAAATTTCACTCCCAGTTTCCCACATACCCACTCCATAGTCTCATTTAAATCCCCAATCACCCTCCAGTCAGTATCCTGATAACAATCTCTGCTTTCTTAACCCTGGAGTGGTCGCATGGGTTTTGTCAATATTAATGGTCGCACCGGGTCTCTCAGACCCAATTTTTTCTCAGTGTTCTACTATTAGATTTTTATACTTTATATCCAAATACAGTATTATAAGACATTATTTCATTTATTTTAATGCAGTTTACATGACTGTAAGATTTAACTATCCCGTTTCTTAACCAAAAAAAGTATTTTTATAATTACACTGAAAAACTGATTGTTTTCTATTAACTTGTGAAAGGTAAAACATGGTAACAGTAAAATGTATATTACTGCTTTTTTTCCACTTGTTCCTGCATCTGCATGCACAAAGCAACACTTTCATATATCTAAGATCCTAGTTACATATTTCAATTATATTGAATTAGATATTTCAATGTAGCAAAGGCTTTTCAGTCTGTCAAACACATAGCAAATACAATGTAAATTAAAACACTAAAAGCATATCTGTAAAACACACACTAACATACAAAGAATGACATGTTTCGTTCTACAAGAACATCCTCAGATTCTATCAAATCACTTAAAATAAGCTTATATATGTACAGTATTGTTTACGTAGCGTGAACTTGTCAATGATAGAGAGATAAGTG
Source organism: Anabrus simplex (assembly GCF_040414725.1). Lineage (NCBI taxonomy): Eukaryota > Metazoa > Arthropoda > Insecta > Orthoptera > Tettigoniidae > Anabrus > Anabrus simplex. The sequence continues at coordinate 23,676,564 of NC_090267.1, forward strand.
ATAACATGAAACAGTAATGACAAAAAATAAATTATATACAATTATAATATAGTGAAAAACTTACGTATTTATCTAGACTGCCGATGTTAAGTCTGTTGTCACCAAACACTATTTCAGGACTGTGGTCATGGAAAGTTTGTGGTGAGCCACGCTGTGCGTGGAGAGGGGAGGGCAGGACAGGGAGGGGCCTAGTAGATCGATGTGGATCTCTCCTATTGGATGATAAAATCGGGTAGACTATAGAGTGGAGGGGGGGGGGGGAGAGATGTATGGCGGAGCGGCTGGAGCGCTGTGGAACTTTCCATCAACATCGGAGGGGGGGGAGAGATGTTATTGACCTATTTCATGTTAATTGTACCTGTATGTAATATGGATGAATGTAATTATTATAATTTTTTATTATTTATAATAGGTGAATGAAGTACGGAACGGTATTATTATTATTATTATTATTATTATTATGAAAAAAGCAATTCACCTTCCGTCAACATTGGAGAGGGGAGAGAAGTTATTGACCTTTTCCATGCGAATGTACCTTTATGTAATATGGAGGAATGCAAATTAATAAATTTTAGTTGAATAAAGTAAGGGACGTTATTATTATTATTATTATTATTATTATTATTATTATTATTATTATTATTATTATTATTATTATTATTATTATTATTATTATTATTATTTACGATAGAAGCAATTTAAGGAGTAGGTGTTGTTAGATATTATGCGAGTAGAGCAAATAGGGGGGAATTATTTAAATGTGTATTATTATTATTATTATTATTATTATTATTATTATTATTATTATTTACGATAGAAGCAATTTAAGGAGTAGGTGTTGTTAGATATTATGTGAGTAGAGCAAATAGGGGGGAATTATTTAAATGTGTATGCTCATTCAGGTTATTGGCATTAGTATTTTTTGCGATGTAAATTTCTATTGCTTCTTTTATATTCAAAGATTTACTTTTATTTTCGAAGTGTAAAATTTTTAGATCAGTGTTGATGTCTGTGAAATGGTGTGAACAGTCGTAGATGTGCTCCCCGAAGGCTGAATGCCGATTATATCTGATCGCGTTTTTGTGTTCTTTGTATCTTGTATGGAAATTACGTTTTGTTTGACCTATGTATGTGGCGTTGCAGTTAGGTTCTTGGTACTTGAGTTCATATACTCCTGACTTTGAGAAAGGGTCCTTTTTGTTTAAGTTGCACCTGCTGAAGTGTCTCTGTAGTGTGTTATTCGTTCGAAAAGCTACTTTTAAACCTTGTTTCTTGAAAATGTTAGCTACTTTGTATGTGTTATTGTTAACATAGTTGAGAACCACGTAGTTTTCTTTGTCGTGTGTGGTGCTTTCCCGGCGACTTTTCTTATGTTTATTTAAAAGTTTATCCACTGTGCCTGGAGGATGGTTGTTTTCTTTCGCGATTTGTTTAATTATTTGCATTTCTTCATTGAAATCTGTTGTGCTCATTGGTATGGAAATAGCTCTATGCATCATTGTATTCAGTCCTGCTATTTTGTGTGTGTATGGGTGGTTCGAGTTGTTGTCAATAGTGTGTGACGTCTGAGTGGGCTTTCTGTATACCTTGTAAGATAGCTTGTCATTATTCCTGTTGATTGTGATGTCTAAATAGTTTATTTTCTTGTTATTTTCTGGTTCCATTGTGAAGCTGATGGATTTGTGTAAAGAATTTAGAGTGTTTAATAACTGGTCTGCATTAGTAACGTCATTATCATATATGCATATGACGTCATCCACAAATCTGCTCCAATGTAAGATTCCTTTTGAAAGCTGGCCCATTAAGAACATGTTTTCGAAGTTATTGAGAAAAATGTTTGCTATTATACCTGATAACGGTGAGCCCATGGCTAGCCCTTCTGTTTGGCAATAGATTTTGTCGTTAAATGCAAAGCAATTTTGGTGTAGTGTTGTTCTAAGAAGGTTAATAATTTCTTTGGTTTCTTGTAGAGAGGTGTTTTCCTTAAGAAGGTTTTCGATAATTTTAATGGATTCATCTATTGGTATGTTGGTGTACATGTTAGTGATGTCAAAGGATATCATACGTGTGCTCTCTGTTATTTTAAGTTTATTTAATTCTTTAATTAGTTCTAGGCTGTTTTTAATTGATCTGTATCCTTTAAGTGAAATTTTCTCTTTTAGAATGATGTTCAGTTGTTTGCTTACATTGTAACTTGGCGCACCTTTAAAATTTACTATTGGTCTAATGGGACAAAGCTCTTTGTGTATTTTGGGCAGGGCTCTAAGTGTGGGGAGTTTAGGATTTTTGATTATGAGGCTTTCTTTTTCTTGTTTTGTGAAAATTAAGTCTGTTTCCTTGATAGCTTGCTTTATTTGGTTTTGAAATTTATTTGTAGGGTCGCGTTGCAATTCTTGAATACCGTTGTTGTTGATGAATTCTATTGTTTTTTCTATGTATTCGTCTTTCTTCATTATGACTGTTGTGTTACCTTTATCCGCTTTCGTGATGATAAGGTTGTCGTTTTTAATTTTGTTCTTAACTGTTTTCATTGCCGAGTATTGAGTGGCGTAATTCGGTTGCTTAGTGGAATTTTCATGTGCGATTATTTTTAGGGCTTCGTTGGTGGCTACGTTTTTTATTATTTCTCTTTGTGGAGAGGGTATTTTGTCGCAGGCAATTTCTACGTCAGTGATGAGCTGTTTTATGTTGTTTTCGTTATGACGTTCCTGGCAGTTGAATTTGAGACCTTTCTCTAGCAGATCTATTTCATTCTTTGAAAAGGTAGTGTCTGATCTGTTAATTAATCTAGGGTGAAAATTCGCGAGTTTGTTGTACTTAGCGTTTTCTGGACTTTTCTGTTTAATCATTAGGTTACGTTTCTCAAAGTCAGGAGTATATGAACTCAAGTGCCAAGAACCTAACTGCAACGCCACATACATAGGTCAAACAAAACGTAATTTCCATACAAGATACAAAGAACACAAAAACGCGATCAGATATAATCGGCATTCAGCCTTCGGGGAGCACATCTACGACTGTTCACACCATTTCACAGACATCAACACTGATCTAAAAATTTTACACTTCGAAAATAAAAGTAAATCTTTGAATATAAAAGAAGCAATAGAAATTTACGTCGCAAAAAATACTAATGCCAATAACCTGAATGAGCATACACATTTAAATAATTCCCCCCTATTTGCTCTACTCACATAATATCTAACAACACCTACTCCTTAAATTGCTTCTATCGTAAATAATAATAATAATAATAATAATAATAATACACATTTAAATAATTCCCCCCTATTTGCTCTACTCGCATAATATCTAACAACACCTACTCCTTAAATTGCTTCTATCGTAAATAATAATAATAATAATATTAATAATAATAATAATAATAATAATAATAATAATAATAATAATAATAATAATAATAATAATAATAATAATAATAATAATAACGTCCCTTACTTTATTCAACTAAAATTTATTAATTTGCATTTCTCCATATTACATAAAGGTACATTCGCATGGAAAAGGTCAATAACTTCTCTCCCCTCTCCAATGTTGACGGAAGGTGAATTGCTGTTTTCATAATAATAATAATAATAATAATAATAACAATAATAATACCGTTCCGTACTTCATTCACCTATTATAAATAATAAAAAATTATAATAATTACATTCATCCATATTACATACAGGCACAATTAACATGAAATAGGTCAATAACATCTCTCCCCCCCCCCCCCTCCAATGTTGATGGAAAGTTCCACAGCGCTCCAGCCGCTCCGCCCTACATCTCTCCCCCCCCCCCCCCTCCACTCTATAGTCTACCCGATTTTATCATCCAATAGGAGAGATCCACATCGATCTACTAGGCCCCTCCCTGTCCTGCCCTCCCCTCTCCACGCACAGCGTGGCTCACCACAAACTTTCCATGACCACAGTCCTGAAATAGTGTTTGGTGACAACAGACTTAACATCGGCAGTCTAGATAAATACGTAAGTTTTTCACTATATTATAATTGTATATAATTTATTTTTTGTCATTTCTGTTTCATGTTATCACTTATCTCTCTATCATTGACAAGTTTACGCTACGTAAACAATACTGTACATATATAAGCTTATTTTAAGTGATTTGATAGAATCTGAGGATGTTCTTGTAGAACGAAACATGTCATTCTTTGTATGTTAGTGTGTGTTTTACAGATATGCTTTTAGTGTTTTAATTTACATTGTATTTGCTATGTGTTTGACAGACTGAAAAGCCTTTGCTACATTTAACTAAGTCAACACTGGAAAACATGGCTTCATTTTTAACAAATTAGATATTTCAATTATAATGAATTGTATTATATATATATGTGTACATTTTCGCGACCGAAGCAAATACTGGATCATTAAGCTATTCATCAAGTTCCGTTGGCGTTTGAAAGCACAGTGCCTGACGTTGAATATGTCACGCTGATCTTCGAGAGCTGGCAATTTACTTCAATTGGGCTACTCGTCTTCGGCTTCTGCACGATTTTGGATCTTCGTATTTGTTGGATTGTGTTGTGACTTCGCGCCTGATAGTGTATGCAAGCTGGCTCATTTAACTGTTCTCCGCTTCTTGCAAACATTATGAGACAATGCCGAACTTTGAGTGTGCTATGCTGCTGTTTAGAACATTGCGCCTTGCTTCTTTTAAGTGACTTACCTTCTACTTCTTCTGAATTTTACAGTGCCTATCCCCGTTATTTTATATTGCCTATTCAACTATTTTTATGTGAAGTTGATCTTTAATTTCTTTCTTACCTATGCATTGTTTTTTGCGTTTTATTCGGCTGATGATGATCCGGATTGGGGTTGAAACCGGTACCGCTTCCGCTTATAATTAAATAGGAATGTAACTCTACATTTCGTATTTATTTGTATTGAATAGGTTGAACTACCTTATTTATTATTTCAATTTAATCATGTTGTCATGTCGCAAACAATGTCAAGTTCTTATTGCAACGGTGGCATTGGGAGGTCTTGGAACACTCTCCATACTCACCAGACATGAGTCCTTGTGGCTTCAACTTGTTTCTGAAGTTGAAGGAACCTCTCCAAGGCCGCCAGTTTCCTGATGTGGCATCTGTACTCCGCGCAGTAGGGCGCTCCATTGCTGTCATCAACAGAGAACGCCTTGCTAACGGCCCCCAATGGCTTACCGACATTTGGCAAAAAGTAAAAGACTTTGCGGATGACTATATTGATATAATGTAATTCAGTTGCACTTAATAGTTCATTAATTATTGCATTCTGTCATCATAGTTATTACGTGTGTTGTAAAAAATCTTTAAATTGGTATTCATAGTTTTGTATAAAACCAAACCAAACCCCATGGCACTACAGCCCTTGAAGGGCCTTGGCCTACCAAGCGACCGCTGCTCAGCCCGAAGGCCTGCAGATTACGAGGTGTTGTGTTGTCAGGATGACGAATCCTCTCGGCCGTTATTCTTGGTTTTCTAGACCGGGCATAGTTTTGTATGCTGTATCAAATTTTTGTCTTTTAAAACATTAGAATGTTATTACTATATTACTATTTTTTTTTTACACAGAGCATGAAAAGGCCTGTTACTTAATATTCTAGAAGATATCTACATTTAGATGGACCAAAAACGTAATCCGAGTTTGAATTTAAATGAAATTACTGAGAAAATTATACTTTTGGAGGAGTTCTGCCAGCTCCATGGTGTAGGGGTAGCATGCCTGCCTCTAACCTGGAGGCCCCGAGTTCAATTCCTGGCCAGGTGAGGGATTTTCACTTGCATCTGAGGGCTGGTTCGAGGTCCACTTAGCCTACGTGATTAGAATTGAGGAGCTTTATGACAGTGAGATAGCGGCCCCGGTCTAGAAAGCCAAGAGTAACAGCCAAGAGGATCCACATCATGCTGACCACACAACACCTGGTAATATGCAGGCCTTCGGGCTGAGCAGCAGTCGCTTGGTAGGTCAAGGCCCTTCGAGGCTGTTGCACCATGGAGTTTGGTTTGGTTTTTTGGAGGGGTTGTTTAATATGTTTTGCAAAACTTATAAACAAACATCCATTCCTCCTTATCTTTTACACCTCCCGCTTCCATTTGCCATCAGTAGCAATGTGCCTCACTTTCAAACTTGAGCAATGTCAGTTTAGTGTCAACCTCACACTCATAATGTTTATATATTAAGACTCCGTGAAATGTACATAAAGTAGATTTTATCTCTATTACAAGTATCCCTGGAGTACATAATATTATTAATTTATTCTTTCTTTTGTTATACCACATATTAATCTAATGACTCAATACATGTACAAAGCACTATTTACTTCAAACCTATATTGATCAAGATAAGGCAACATGTTTGTGTGATTGATGTATCATCAGTTTAAAAAAAAGTGCAATCATTTCTGTACAGGGCTTGAAGGCCCTGGGAGGTGTGGAGGGTAAAGGCTTTCACTATTCGTAACCTCAGCACTTGGTGGGGTTAACTCTACGCCAGCCGCCTTTGCACCTGGTACTCATTTTTGGTGTAGGCTGAGTGAATCTCAGGGCCATGTGTACCTCTGGAAGTGGAAAACTCATTTCTTAAACTTTTTGTTTTCCTGACAAGGAATCAAACCCATATTGTTTGGGTGAATGAGCATGCTACCGCCTTGGCCAGGGAGCCCCTCATCTTTCTGCTCAAAGTTGATTATATACCAGAATTTTGAACTCATGTTACTTCAGGATAGACATTCCATTGTTCTTTCATTTGATTTTATTACTTGTGAACTTTAATTTTAATTACTTTAGTTTTTGTATGTCCAGTATTTTTAGTAGAATTTTGTAAGGTTGACGCATTTTAAGATTCGTATTTGAGGTTTTATAATGGATGTATAAAGATGTCATTATCCTGTTCTATAAGATGTTGAATTATGGCATTTTAGGATTTCATGTTAGGACTTGTCGACCGATGTCAATATGGTGGTTATAAATTAGTATTCTGTCGTGTTTAACCCGCGAGGGGTCACATGACGGTCTTGTAGACCGGGTGTATACATTTTTTATTCTTTCAAAATAGTTTCACAGTATAAACCTTCCTCCCTTCCTGTACCTTGCAACGGACTCGTCCATTACACGAGTTTACATTCACTGTTCCCAACAGCCCATGGAAATCTTTTTCTGTAAGTCTGGTTGGTTCCACAGTGCACGACTCCTGATGTTCGCTTGATCTTTGTTGTTGGTATAGAAGTGACAAATTAGGAGTTCTTAATGGTTGGGTAATTCCACCTTTACTATACAATTTTTATTTTTTTCTAATTTAAAAAGGGACGTATTTCATCTCTCTTATATAAAAAGTGAAAACAGGAATAAAAATTGTATGGTATTTGTAAATGTGGAATTACTCAACCATTAAGAACTGCTAACTTGTTAAGGTTGACAATATGGACTAACTATGAAATTCATTTCTTGTTGTACAATATAGAAGTGTTTTGTAAGTTTCATGGATATATTTTTTTTAATAGTACAATGTGTTTTGTTACAAAAATTGGTATTTCGTTTCATGGATATGCTTTTCTTTAATAATACAGTGTGTTTTGCTTTAAAAACTGGTATTTTGTTTCATGAATATATTTTTCTCTAATAATACGTGTTTTGCTATAAGAACTACTACACAAGAACCTCATTTATCCGGATTGAATGGGACCGGAACTGATCTGGATGATCGAAAATCTGGATAATCCGGAAAAACTAAAAAACAAATACAGTACATGTTATATAATATATTAACATAAGTTGTACAGTAATACCTTTTTCAAATGTACAAAAAAAATATAAGAACACTTTTCTTACATTTATGACTGTTTTATGCACTAAAATAATGTGTGAGCTTTTTCTGTTTTACATTTGTATAGGTTTGCGGGCAGCACGATCATGAAGATGCTTTACTTACATCCAAGGATCAGTTCTGCCAGTGTGTTTTCAGTCTGGAAGTCTAAATAGGCCATCAGTTTGTCCAGCTGCATTGTTGTATCTCCATGACTCATTGTTTCTTCTGATGGAGCGCCAGTTTCATTTTCAAATTCACCATCACTCTTGTCATTACCTACCGAGGAACAAAAGGCAATAATTTATTCATCTGTCATTATACCGTAGCCTGAATTACAGTAATTTTTCAACCAGTCATTTACATCGTTTACATCCGAGCAACCGGGAATGCATGCAAATGTGTCAAGGAACTCAGAAAAGTCCACAGTTTCCCATTCTCAATTACAGGTGAATGCCAGGATGGTACGTTTGATAGACCACTTGACTTCTAATTCCTGTCCTTAACTATCCTTGGCGGAAAAGACATTCAAGAAGAATCGACTCCGTAAAAGAAATACTGTAGAAGTAAAAATCAATGCTTATTATTTTTGATCTGAATAAACAGGAGATCCGGAGTAATGAGGGCCGGATAAACGAGGTTCTTGTGTATTTTGTTTCATGGATGTATTTTTCTTAACAATACAATGTGTTTTGCAAGAAAAACTGGTATTTTATACTTCCTGGTCAAATTCACCGTCTGCGACCCATTATGCAACTCTTTTGACACGACCCCTTGCAGGTTAATATGTTATTTTAGCTTAATTATTCAGTTGAAAAAGGCCCAGTTAGGGTCAAAACAAGTTTTGCTATTAAATGTCATATGCAGAATTGGTGGATGAAGCCTTTAGAAGACGACTATAGTGTAAGTTTATCACATGCAATGAAATAATGCGTACTTGCTCTCTCGTCTTCTAAGACCAAAAACATATTTATAATTCCGTGCTTTTCCATGTAGGGGAGAAAATGTATGAGCGCATGTGTTTTCATCCTTCTTTATAACTGAACAGATTTCAACTGCACATTTTATAATAGGTACTGGTTTGTGATTCTTAGATGGTTTTTCTGTAGTTACAATGGAAGCTATTTTTCTTAATTTTTGATCTAGATAATTTATAATCGTGAGTCTCTTCAGTCTGTCAAAATTAATTTGATATAACACAAATTTAGAAAATGTTACTCATGTTGTTTGAGTTATCAGTCCATAGACTGGTTTGATACAGCCCTCCATGCCACCCTATCATGTGCTTACCTCTTCATTTCTACATAAGTGCTGCATCCTACATCTGCTCTAATCTGCTTGTCATATTCATACCTTGGTCTACCCCTACCATTCTTACGCCCTACACTTCCCTCAAAAAGAAACTGAACAAGTTCTGTATGTCTTAAGATGTGCACTATCATTCTATCTCTTTTTCCTCATAAAATTTAACCACAACAATCTTCTCTCGACAATTCGACTCAGTATCTCCTCATTCGTGATTCGATCCACCCACCTCACCTTCAACATTATTCTGTAACACCACATTTCTAAAGCTTCTCATACATAATGTTATATTGTTTGATTTAGCTTTTCCCGATTTTGGACGGGCTCTCAACAAAACTGGACGTCCCATTGTGTTTTCGTGCAGTTGGCCAACTGCTTTAGAAAAGGTAAGGACTTAAAATTTCACAATTTCTAAATGTCTTGTCAAGTGGACTACAATGGGATGTTTGACAGTTCTCTCAAAAACAAGTTAACTCTCTCAAAACTTTTGGCAGACACCTATTGAGTTCTATTATACCCTTAACTGAACCACCTTGTGTCGACTTATCTAAAGTAAACACATTTCTTGACTGGAACACTTTCTGCCTTGAATACAATAATTCTTAGCAAATGACTTTTTTTTTTTTTTAAACATTTTTGCTATTGGTTTTAACCTAGCAGTAACTCGTGTAGGATTTTGCTAAGGATGATATAAATAAGGGGTTCGACTTGACAATAAAAGCTATAATACATCATTCAGTAAATATATACAAGTGTAATTTACACCCATTTAGGCTTGGGCTATCTGATACTGTCCCTGCCACATGGGGAACAATCCTTGTCTTACAGTCCAACAGTTGGTTGGTCGGTCGATTCCACAAAATCTCACTCCCAATTTTGCACATTCCCTTCCATTGTCTCTGATCACCCTCCAGTCAGTATCCCTCCCCCACATTCTTCCAATAATAACAATTTCAGTGCCCTTGAATTCCTGCACTGTCATAACCAGATCTCACACATCCCCAAGTATATTTACAAGGGGAGTGTGTATGTGAGGATCTTCAAAAGGCAGAAGTATTCAGTCAGCAGTATGTAAAGATTGTTGGTTGCAAGGATAATGTCCAGATAGAGGAGGTGACTAATACTAAAGAAGTATTAAAATTTACCTATGACAACAATGACATTTACAGTAAGATACAAAAGTTGAAAACTAGAAAAGCAGCTGGAATTGATAAAGTTTCGGTGGATATCCTAAAGACAATGGGTTGGGATATAGTACCATATCTGAAGTACTTATTTGATTATTGTTTGGTTGAAGAACCTATACCAAATGAATGGAGAGTTGTTATAGTATCCCCAGTGTAAAGGAAAGGGTGATGGACATAAAGCTGAAAATTACAGGCCAGTCAGCTTGACATGCATTGCATGTAAGCTTTGGGAAAGCATTCTTTCTGATTATATTAGACATGTTTGCAAAATTAATAACTAGTTTGATAGAAGGCAGTTTGGGTTTAGGAAAGGTTATTCCACTGAAGCCCAGCTTGTAGGATTCCAGCAAGATATAGCAGATATCCTGGATTCAGGAGGTCAATTGGACTATATTGTGATTGACCTATCTAAGGCACTTGATAGGGTAAATCATGGGAGACTACTGGCAAAAATGAATGCAATTGGACTTGACAAAAGAGTGACTGATTGGGTGGCTCTGTTTCTAGAAAATAGATCTCAGAGAATTAGAGTAGGTGAAGCTTTATCTGACCCCGTAATAATTAAGAGGGGAATTCTTCAAGGCAGTATTATCGGACCTTTATGTTTTCTTATATATATAAATGATATTAGTAAAGGAGTGGAATCGGAGGTAAGGCTTTTTGCGGATGATGTTATTCTCTATAGAGTGATAAATAAGTTACAAGATTGTGAGCAACTGCAACGTGACCTCGAAAATGTTGTGAGATGGACACCCTGGATGGATGTTGATAAACGGGGTTAAAAGTCAGGTTGTGAGTTTCACAAATAGGAAAAGTCCTCTCAATTTTAATTACTGTATCGATGGGGTGAAAGTTTTCTTTGGGGATCATTGTAAGTACCTAGGTCTTAATATGAGGAAAGATCTTCATTGGGGTAATCCCATAAATATGATTGTAAATAAGGGGTACAGATCTCTGCACATGGTTATGAGGGTATTTAGGGGTTGTAGTAAGGATGTAAAGGAGAGGGCATATAAGTCTCTGGTAAGACCCCAACTAGAGTATAGTTCCAGTGTATGAAACCCTCACCAGAATTACTTGATTCAAGAAATGGAAAACAGTCCAAAGAAAAGCAGCTCGATTTGTTTTGGGTGATTTCTGACAAAAGAGTAGTGTTACGAAAATGTTGCAAAGTTTGGGCTGGGAAGACTTAAAAGGAAGGAGACAAGCTGCTCGACTAAGTGGTATGTCACACGTGATAAAATTCATTTTTGGATCCGTATTGAAAGTATTTGTATTAAATAACAGTAGTATATTTTTATTTACCCACCTATTCAATACAATACAGTCTTAAAAATTAGGACCTTGTCATTATCAAAATTGTTAACATAAAATTACTACATTGTTTCGCCTATCAATAGTAGGCATCATCAGCCGTATTTTACTTTAGGAACAGATCAGGTACCTGATTGGAAATGAATTATGAGTACTGTTAAAAGGTAACCATATCTTGTAAAATGGATTAGAGATCGTTAAACAACTATTACAATATAAAATGTAGTATACTATTACTTAATAATATTTGTGTTAAGATTTGGGTCTAAAAACATGACAGTTATTTTGAGTATTTGAGAATTATGGCATAGGTGTCCGACTCGTTGGCTGAACGGTCAGTGTACTGGCCTTCGGTTCAGAGGGTCCCGGGTTCGATTCCCGGCCGGGTCGGGGATTTTAACCTTAATTGGTTAATTCCAACGGCACGGGGGCTGGGTGTGTGTGCTGTCTTCATCATCATTTCATCGTCATCATGACACGCAGGTCACCTACGGGTGTCAAATAGAAAGACCTGCACCTGGCGAGCCGAACCCATCCTGGGATATCCCGGCACTAAAAGCCATATGACATTTCATTTCATTTCATGACATAGGTAGTTGATTCTTAATATTAAAAGATATTACAATAGAGTTAAAAATCGGAAAGAACATTCCAACTAATTGTCAAATGGCGTGTTGTTAAAAACTTGAGGAAAGTTGTGCATTGGTAATAGTCCTTGGTTCCTGAAGTTGATAAATATTGATTTTCATTTAAATACTTATAAATTTTGAAGAATTTTCATATGGCGTGGTTCTTTTTGGAGATAATATTAGTTAGAATGCTGGTGTCGTAGGCTATATTGGAGTTCGTGTAGACATGATTAGGCCATCTTCTTTGATGTAGTATTTGTGGGAAGAGTATGTGATAGGTGTGGCTCTTTGTTGTTAGACGTGTTGAAGTGAGCGTACTAATCGAAAGGGGACGTTGTTGTAGTAAAAGTTGTTGTCAATCGGTGGGTAGCCAAGTGGGTGATGAAATTCTGTAATTAAAGAGTTATTTTGAAAATTTAATGAAGAACCATAATTGGAATTAGGGAGCTAAAATAGTGGAAGTTAAATGAAAAGTGTTGACACTTACCCCTTCGACCGCTGAGATGTTAAATTATGTTGAGAGCTTTAGAGCAACTGGCAGTCGCCGAGCTCTTACTTCGCGTGTTGTATTATGTAATAGATAACAAAAGTCCTCTTTTTGAACAGATTCCAATTCTATTGCAACAACCATTCCTTCAGAATAGTAAAATATTCCGCACCAAATCAGTAAACACTCCCACCAATCTAACACACACACCGCCCGCCCTTTCTCCCGCTGCCGGCAACTCCCCCTCATGCGCAACGAATAAGCCCTTAGCCACGCCTTCTCAACCTCATCCCCCTCCACCAAGACTTCACAAATATCAAGAATCAACCACCTATGTCATAATTCTCAAATAATTGTCAATATTTTAGACTCAAATCTTAACACAAATATTATGAAGTAATAGTATCCTACATTTTATATTGTAATAGTTGTTTAACGATCTCTAATCCATTTTACAAGATATGGTTACTTTTTTACAGTGCTCACAATTCATTTCCAATCAGGTACCTGATCTATTCCTAAGGTAAAATACGGCTGATGATGCCTACTATTGATAGGCGAAACATGTACCATCCAATGAAGTAATTTTATGTTAACAATTTTGATAAAGACAAAGTCCTAATTTTTAAGAATGTATTGTATTGAATAGGTGGGTAAATAAAAATATACTAGTGTTATTTAATATAAGAGGTATGTTCTGAGCTGTCAGTGGAGAGATGGCGTGGAATGACATCAGTAGACGAATAAGTTTGAGTGGTGTCTTTAAAAGTAGGAAGGATAAAGTTGGAATTCAAGAGGACAAATTGGGTCAAATATTTGTTTATAGGAAGGCGAGTTAGGGATTGGAATAAATTACCAAGGGATATGTTCAATAAATTTCCAATTTATTTGCAGATAAGGAATCTGCCACCTGGGCAACTGCCCTAAATGCAGATCGGTAGTGATTGATTGATTTTGACTTATTCCTGCTTGCTTTACATTGTTGGTACCAATGTGAATAATTACCACCATCACCTTACCCTCAATAAATCACCTGTCATGTAGATACTAACCCTATGGATACCCGCAATAAACATTATATCTAGAGGTTTTCATCATCGTCATCATTTCCCTTTATCCAGCTGTAGCCGGGTAGGGGCAAATATGGTTCCTCTCCACTTTCTTCGGTCTTTCCACCACTCCTCCTCCAACACTGTGTCCCAGTCCAGGTTTCTTTCTATAATGCTGCGTTGGATGGTATCCTTCCATCTCAATCGTGGTCGTCCACGGCCTCTCCTTCCTTGGATTTGCATTTCCATCACCTTTTTTGGCATTCTTTCATCGCTCATTCGCTTTATGTGCCCAAACCATCTTAGTCGGCTCTTCTCTATTCTATCATTCATTTTTTCCACTCCAATTTCTTCCCGGATTTTCTCATTCCTTATTTTGTCTCTTCTACTCTTCTGTATCATACTCCTCAAGAACTTCATTTCGGCTGCCTGTATTCGACTCTCATCCTTCTTTGTCATTGTCCAAGTTTCTGCTCCGTAAGTTGTTATGGGTACATAATACATCTTGTACATAGTATCCTTTGCTTCCGTTGGCACATCTTTGTCCCATAACATGTTTCTTACACTATGATAAAAACAACTTCCAGCTTGAATCCTTTTACTAATCTCAGCATCCAGTCGAGCATTCTCCATTAATTCACTCGCCAGGTATTTAAATGTTTCCACTACTTTCAGGGGCTTGTCTGTAAGTCTAATCTGACCTTTCCCTTCTTTCTCCCCTCTAGTCATAACAAGGGTTTTACTCTATTCTACACTTATTTTCAATCCACATTATTCGATCTTCCCATTCACCACATTCAACTGTTCTTGAACCTTCCTGTCGTCTTCTCCCCAAATGACAATATCATCTGCAAATAACATCATGTTCATTTCTCTTCCTCCATATGCTGCTTTTGCTGTTCTCATGATGTCATCCATTACTATTGTAAACAGGATTGGTGATAGAACACTTCCCTGTCTCAGCCCACTAGTTATTTTGAACCAACTTGTCCTGCCAACTTGTGTTTGCACGCAACCACAACATTCCTTATACAATGCCATGATCATTTTTATTAATTCCTATCCAATTCCTTATTGCACCAGACTGTCCCAAACTTTCGTCCTGGGGACACTGTCATATGCCTTTTCAATGTCAATGAATGTCATCACCATATCATTCCCGTACTCCCAATGCTTTTCCATTAGTTGTCTCATAATGAAAATAGGCATCTAGAGGTAATATTAGTAATGTTATTTGCTTTATGTCCCACTAACTACTTTTATGGTTTTCGCTGATGTCAAGGTGCCAGAATTTAGTCCTGCAGGAGTTCTTTAACATGCCAGTGAATCTACTGACAGGTGGCTGACATATTTGAGCACCTTGCTTGTTGATCTCTCTCTCTCTCTCTCTCTCTCTCTCTCTCTCTCTCTCTCTCACACACACACACACACACACACACACACACTCTCTCTCTCTCTCTCTCTCTCTCTCTCTCTCTTCAGTTGACACTTCTTTGTTACTTTCCAATACATACATTTCTGAGAAAAGTTATTTTTTAAATACGGTAATTGGCTTTACGTCACACCAACACAAATAGTGACAGTGGCGTTAAATAAGGTACTGACCCAGCATTTGACTGGTGTGAAAATGGGAAACCACAGAGATCCATCTACAGGGTTGCCAACAGTGGGGTTCGAAGCCGCCAGTATTTCCCAAATTCAAGCTCATAGCTGTGCGCCCCTAACTGCATGGCCAACTTGCTTGGGCTGAGAAAAGAGTACCTGCGTGAAAATCACACAATACCATGCGCTCATTCTTTTTTTGAGTGATTATACATTGTGATATTCTTTGGTTTTTCAGCCAATCAATTTTGAACCTATAAAACAACACTGCAACTTATGGCGAAATAATGGTGACATTTCTGATGACTGGGGCATGGTGAAGGCTATCATCAGACACTTTGCTGGTGAACAAGACAATTATGCTCCACTAGCTGGACCTGGACACTGGAATGATCCAGATATGGTGAGTAAAAATCAATTACCTTAGCTTGATACGTTCAGGAATTATATATACCACATTTGTGCAAATGTTCTGTGCATATTTTTTCCGGAATTTAGTGAAGAAAACCAGGCGTGCATGCAATATTTGAAATAAGGTTGCTACTGCTAGAATAGATTAGGCAGGCAACCTGCTTGCCCATAATTGTCATGCAGCTTGCTTACCTTCTTGATATTTTAATCGGCTAGTTTCTCCTGTGCATTGTCGTAATGAATGTACAGTAAAGACTCATTTGTCCAGACTAAATGGGACCAAAGGCAATCCAGACAATTGAAAATCTGGATAATCTGATTATATGGGCAATAAGCAAAACAGAATCCTTAAATAAGCAGACTTACCATTTATGACGATAAAAAAATTAGAGTTTGTAACAAAATTACAGTATGTATGTACATAGTATTGTTTACATGTCATTAAAAAATATAAAATTTTAATCATATAAAATCACATCTTTTGTTAACAAAGAATTGGCCCAGTGTCTTCTGTTTCAAACTCGTGTGGTGTTTGAATGAAGCATGGTCACACAAATGTTTTATCATTGATAGTTCAGCTGGAGTGATTTCAGGCTGACGGTCCAAGTATGCCATGATGTTTTTCAGTTCCATGTGTCATCCGCTGTTATGCTGTGATCGCTCCCTCCTCGTCCCCATAATCTTCTTTTTCGCTGTCTGCTGTAGATGTGCATGCCGCTACAATTTCTTCTTCCGTCATAGTGATGTGGCCACCGTTATAGAACGTCAACGTCCTGTGACATTCTAGTAAGTCTTTTTTAAACTCAACAGAAAGAATTTTACAATACGATACAGCATTGCCATAATAATTTATTATACAATCTATGCAGGAACTGTACATTGAGTCAAACAAAAAAAGTGAATATTTGGCTTACTTATTTTCTTGCTATCGTAGTTAAAAACTATTATCTAATGTGAAGATTAAATAAAAGGAATGTCTACAAATCTGATCCGGATCAATGATGGCCGGATAAACAAGGTTTTATTTACTGTATGTCGTTGGCCACATAGACCGAGGCTGAACAACACCATTCACTTGACGGAACTAAGGAAGGATGTAGGTAGGCGGCGATGACAAATATGATTCTTCTGCTGCTGATAGCGATGAATGTGATGGTGAATAAAAGAATGGGAACAAGCAATTATTGTATTGACTTTAATATTTTTTGTATGCATTAACCTGAAATCGATAAACATTGCCATTGAGGTAGAGTCACAGATGATTTGCAACAGCATGTGAAGATAATGACACATTTCTTAAAACATATTCAGTTGAAGAGCTTGTTTCCAAACTCACTAAGTCAGTTTTGGACAAAAGTGAGAAATCCATTGAGTTTTGTTTGCACAGCTGAGTTTACTTCACCAATCTAATGCCTCCATCGAATGTGGTGGGTGACTGTTCGAACAGCCTTTGTAAACAACTTCATTGTTTAACTTCACTGTGAGCACAAATTACTGATCATCAGTTCTGCCCTGTTTGTAGAGCATTTTGGAAAATAAATTGTCCACCATGTTGTTCCTGACATTCCCAGGTACAGAGTTTCATCCTGGACTGTATTCCTATTCAAAAGTCATTGTGTTTGACCTTTCTGTGTGCTACATATATTGTACAACCTATTGTACCATTCTGTATATCCATCAACCTATGAAACACAGGCTAATAATGGTATGCCTATCAATACAATTAATTATACAATTGGTATATACTATTTACTACTTATTTAATTCATACTATCATCATACATCTTTCGAGAAATAAATCTACTCTCTTCTTCAGGAATAATAACATGTCAAATTCTGTAAGGAGATAGTTAAAGGTATAACACATAAAACCTTAAAATAAATCTGACTCATTAGAATAAAATATCAACATTCTAAAAAAAAAATTAAAATCTCAACAGTTCTATTTCTTGTTGTTGTCTAAAACATATCTTCATTTTCTCTCTTGAGAAAAATTGTTTGATATAAAAAACCCTACCACTTCTTCAATTAGTGTAACATTCACTAAGTACAGCATTCCAGCTTTTGAGCTATGTTGAATAATATTGCCTGGTCTAGAAAGCCAAGAATAACGGCCAAGAGGATTTGTCGTGCTGACCACACGACACCTCATAATCTGCATGCCTTTGGGCTGAGCAGCGTCGCTTGGTAGGCCAAGGCCCTTCAAGGGCTGTAGTGTCATGGGTTGGGTTGGGTTGCGTTGGGTTGGGTTGGGTTGGGTTGGGTTGGGTTGGGTTGGGTTGGGTTGGGTTGGGAATAATATTGTCTGAAACTGTTGTTCAAGCATTCAGATTTTGATACCTATAAACAAATAAAAAATACCTTTGTATTTGGCATGCAGATCTTTTCTTCTTACTCAGGAAAAGATATGTACTTTATGCCAGCCCAGAACAAATCTTCTTATCCTCCAATGAAAAGACCTTACTATTAGGGAATCTACATGAAACATATGCATAATGAGGCCAAAGTATGCTATCTACCTTTCTTTGATGATCTTTGTAAACGATGATGAATGATTAATTGAATGACAAGTCTGCATTAACCTCTAAAGCGCTTCAATTGCATCCAGTGTCTTGTAATCACGGAATGGGTGTGTTATAAAAGTAGCACTGGAAAAAGAAGGAAGACAGCCTACTGCCTTAAGAAGCTTGGCATCAGTAGAACATGAAAAGTGGTGGCAAAAGGGGCTCTGGTTAAGACGCAGCAGGTCGTTATGCTACTTAGGTTCCAAAATGGGTAAAATATAAATATGTAAATAAATTCAGTGTTAATTTTAATCTTATACCAGTTGTATAGTATTATTAGAAGTAATTTCACATACCGTACTGTAAATGAGTTGACTATGTTTGTAAGATATTATAAGTAGAATTTTGTAAACAATATAAATTTATTAAGGATGATGTGTGTGTGTAATAGAAAAAATTATTAGCGTAAATTGTATAATATTGTATTCTAGGAAAATTTTCTTCGTCTCCTATTAATTTAAAATTTAGTGCTTGACAATAATGTATTTTAGTGTACCATTTGCCACTGAGGTAGACACCTCATTTGCAAATAAAGAGATTTTTATTTATTTTGATGTTCATCTATCGAACAATCAAATGCTTCAGGGAGACTAGAGTATGTCTGACAGTCCAATGCTGTAAAACAAAGAATTTGCTGAAATTGTGTGTGAATAAAGTTAATGGCAAGATAAATTAATGTTTTGAGATGAACAATGCCTAGGCGGCTAAGAAATGACATTGATCTGAAAGCACTTTATCGCTGCACTGGGCAGTATCTGACAACACAATTGAAGAAGCAGATGCTTCTCAAATGCCGAGTCAAAGAGCGTTTTAACCATTATATTGTCTATGACTGAGATTCACTCAGAGCACATAAAGTGTCTCTGAAAATCCAGAGAGCTAATCTTTGGTATCATTGACAGTTTGGTGTGGAGTTTCTTGTGATGATATTCTTGGCAGAGAGCTGTCAAACATGCACTAAAGTGTACCAAAACACAGTACTGTCTGTTTTCTGTTGCAATGCCCTTAAATCAGCTTACTTCATAGGATAGCATTGCAGTTTTCGACAGGACTCTGATCCACCACACAACGACAAAACCACTCAAGAACTCTCAAGCCTTTGGATTATAAATATCAGTGCTTGAGAAAATGGTCAGCAAGAAGAGACATCCTAATATTGACAGCCTAGAAAGTACGTTGATGACTGCTGTAGCTGATTTCCCCATGAACATCGTGCATGAAGCAGTTTTTCATGAAGATTTAAGTCCTATGTTCAAGCGAAAGGAGATAAGTCCTATGTTCAAGGAAAAGGAGAACATTTCGAATAGTTTACCAAAAAAATTCCTTGTATAAATAGTTCTCTCTTACCTAGAAATTTAATTTCTCTTTTACAGTCTGTATGTACTCCATATTGCTATCATTATATGGGAAGTACAATTGGCACATTGGGTAATTATAAGCTCATACTAAGATAGAAGAAGCCTCCGTGGCTCAGACGGCAGCGCATCGGCCTCTCACTGCTGGATACCGTGGTTCAAATCCCGGTCACTCCATGTGAGATTTGTGCTGGACAAAGCGGAGGCGGGACAGGTTTTTCTCCGGATACTCCGGTTTTCCCTGTCATCTTTAATTCTATTAACACTCTCCATTCTCATTTCATAGCATCCATCACTCATTAATATAAATCACTTTGGGAGTGGCGACCCCATCGTAATAACAGCCTATATCTGATTCATTCATTACATCCCTGACCCGGTCAAAGACTGGAAAACGGGTTTTCGTTTTCACTACGATAGAAATCCAGTGAACATTGCTTGCAGCTATATACTTCTCCATCTTTGTTATGCTCTCATATTCTAATTCTTCCCCAAGGAAACATATGAAAAGCAATGCAACAGAAAGCATTTGGAAAACACATTATAGATTATGTGCAAGCAATGTACAAAAATTGTTGCAGCAGTGTCCAGACACATGTAGGGAGGACAGAGTGGTTTTGGAATGAAACTGGACTATGACAAGGAAGTGTGCTATCTACTGTTATAATGGTTATTGCTGAAATTGTGAATGAGACAAAGGTAAAGTATGGGGACAAGAAGCTGTTTGCAGATGATCTTGTGGTGCGGGACAACTCTACGCACTGAGTGAGATTATTGAAAATTATGGAAGGAAAATCAGCGTGGAAAAGAGTAACACAATATTGTTGATTACAGGAGAAAGAGAATGGAAAAGAATGATAAAATTTAGGGGACAAAACCTTGAAATTTGGAGAGCTTCTAGTACTTGGGAAGTGAACTGATGCAGGATGCAGGGCTGGATGTTTTTACCAGACTGTGAGAAACCTGGTGTGGAGGAAGGATGTACCAATGAAGTGTAAAGAGGTGATGTAAAAGATATACTACTACTGCATATTGTCATACAGGGGAAACCTAGACAATGACAAAAATTCAAGGGAATAAAAGCCAAGCCAGTGAAATAAAAATTTTTAGAAATGTATGATAGGAAAGACAATAAAGGACAAAGTAAGAACTCAAGCTGTCAGGAAGGAAATCTGAATGGAAAAGCTTTACGACAGAATGGATGGTTTGGGCATGTTAAGGTGATGGAAGATGAAGGAAGCCAAGAGGGAGATCCACACTAAAGTGGTTGAAAACTATCACGAATATATAATTAGAAGAAACCTAGATTGGAACACAGTTAAGGAGGAACAATGCTGTTTGGTAGGAGGAAGATGGAAAGGTGCCATAAACATTTCAACCTGGCAGAAACTGGACAAGGGAAATAGGTGGTGATGATTCTTCCATCACTCATCAGCAGTAGATCATTCAATCCCTCAATATTTCATAGAACTTGACAACTTCACTCTGATGAATACCTTCAAATGGTGAAGACAATGAAATTACCTTAATCCTTCATTTCTTCCACATCTTTGCCTCTCTTATTATTTAGTGATCATCAAATTGTCCTCTCCATAATGCTGCAAAACTGCACTAAGTGCAGCCAGAATTCTTCTGATGCCTCACTGAATGTGATCTGTATGATGTGCGAATATGCATCTGGTGTTGCATAACAGAGGTGCTCAGCTGGGCTCCTGTTGAGGCTAGCCCAGTGCGGCCGGGCTGGCGTGACGTAAATGCGGGCAGCTTACGTCACAGTGATGTGAGGGAGCATTGACATTCGATTGTGATTACGAACCTCTCCTGCACTACTCTGTAAAGTGCTCATTAGAGTACATTATTTAACATAAAACTCTATAATCGCAACAAAAAGAAAACCTGACCTTTTCAAGATATTCCCATTTGGTTTATACTGTGCTCGATATAAACAGTCAATTTACTTTTTTGTATTTTTTTATTTATTCAAAGAAAGCTGACATGTTATTATTTTCGTGTTACAATCTACAAAGGTACACGGTTTAAGCGTACAAGCTACAATTTATAATTCCTTGGATGGGAATAACAGTATTACCATTCTTAAAAAAATAAATTTCTTGTTATTAAACAAAAAGTAATATAATTACATATTGCAACAATGATTTTGCATAGTGTTGTAGTGTTGTGTGACTTTCCCTGTTCACTGAATTTCTGAAAATAGTATTTAAAATTTAACAGGCATCCAGTGATAACAAGTTAGCCTCTAAATGGGGGAAGAGAGTTTCATCACGAGTGAGGACGTCGATATTTACTATCCAAGATTAAAGTACAACAACGTAAATGTATTTGCCAAATAAATGTGCGGTATGCGTTCAGATAAATAATCTCACTGATTTTATGCCAGGTAAACATGATTGGATTGATCGTGAGTTTATCAGATAGTTTAAACCCAAACAACCACAAGCCACAGCTTATCACCTTAACTCTGTATTATATTAGAACTGTTTCTGAAGCACCTCTTAAAATGTAATAGTGAAGATTGTAATTCATTACGTACATTATAAGAATATTTAAGGTTGTAGGCCTAACTCTTTATTGTATCCGGTCAAAATACATAAACTGCTATGAACATAAATAACTTATTTCCTACAACGTAAATTGAAAATGACACAGATTTCTGCCCTTTTTTCTGTCTCCATTTCAAACTTGGGTATTGCAGCAGTGATCGAGAGTGACTGGGAGAACTTCGCAACAACCACAACATCACTGTGCTTGAATAGCATATGCTCATTGGCACTTACAGTGGGACAGAATGCTCAGCGTGAGCACCTCTGACGTATAAGTGCAGGCGCAATGTGTCAACACCACAGACATGCTTCCTATCACAGTGAGAGTGAGCTCAAACAGGGCATCATTGTAAGGAGCCAACAAGTTGGGGCATTCCATCAGAGAGAATTCACGTGAGTTATATGTGTCCAGGTCCACTGTTAGCAATGTTATTGTAAAGTGGAAATATCAGGGAAGCACCGAACCCAATCATCACTCTGGTCTTCTTCTAAATGCTGTGCCCAGTCTCCCGGATGTTTTGTGATCAATATGGACAGTGTTCTATCTTCAGCAACATGATAGAGCTGTTCAATGTTTTATATTCCAGTCCAGTCTTGAATGTTCTTGAGACATGACATTCTTTTTCTTCCTGATGCTTGTTGTTTAAAGGAGACTCTTTTTCTTCCTACTCCTCGCTGTCCTTCAGTTTTGCACTACTGCATATCTTTCACCACATAACACATGCCCCAGGTACACAATTTTTCTGCATTTGATGGTGGTCAGCACAGCTCTCTTTTAGAGTGTGCTCTCTGCAATATCTGTTCATGAGAGACATGCTCTATCCAGGAGACTAAAGTAAAACAGATGATTAGAGGTCACTTCATTGAGCCAGGAGATTCTTAGCAACCCCTGCCCACTTAAGGGCTGCCCAGGACAAGTGGCCTCTGCTCTATTAACTCTATCCATTATGATATCGTAGGGAAAATATAACCATAGTGGTTTCCCATTACCTTCTCTGGTTTCTGTTCATCTGCCCCTTACCTGGAGTACAGACACTGTCAATACCTGCCCCTAACATGGAGAACAGATGCTACCTATATGATATTTACCCCTAGTTGGTGCAGATACCTTCACTCTATTAACCCAAGTATTGGGTTGTCTCCTCCACCTCCTACACTGTACCGCAGGTCTCCTGCTCCACCATAGTTGCTGTTGAGGTCTTCACACATCACCCTGTGTTAGGGCCCTCCATATTTATGACCCCTGAAGAGAAGGTGTCCCAGGATTTTAAAGCCCCCAGGAATAGGGCTATTTGTACGCCCATGGATCCAAACATCCCCTATCGCCAGCTGGGGATGCACTCTGAAGCGGCCAGGTTCCCCTGATAATTGATTGGAAGTTAACCTCACCCACAAAGGCTAAAGCCTAGGAAATTAACTGATATAGATCACCAAACTCTAAAGCATACTGTAGGAATCATATCATCACACATCCTTGACAACTATTGCAGAGGGCTTCCGTTGCAGGTTAGTGACAGAATGATCTGTTGAGAGACAACAGGACTTTGTTTTCAGTGTTGCACTACTGCCCAGAAGCCACTGATCACATGAACAAATGCAGGACATCACTTAGAGTGGTGCAAACAAATTGTCAGTGGTCTGTGGAGCAGTGGAAGGTTTTATGGAGTGATGTGTCACTGTGTGAACCTGATGGATGCCTTGCAAATGGCATTTATCTAGTGACAATGGAATTTGGTGGAGGTGGTGTGATGGTCTGGGGCATGGACCATTAGTTCTGGTCGATGGCACAATGAAAACATTTTAGTCATTAGAATGCTTTCCACACTGTGGCAACAGTTTGGAATCAGACTTTTTCTATATCAGCGTGATGATCCTCTTGTCCACAAAGCAAGGACCATTGCATTGTCATTTGAAGAAAATCTAAAATCAGGTGGATGTTCTGGACTGGCCTACCCAAAGCCCTTGAATACTATCAAACCTCTTTGGAATGAGGTGGAGCATCGGTTGTATGCCAGATCAATTCACCTAACAAACTGGCAACAATTATTAACCATTTTCCTGAAATAATGGAAACAAATTCTACTTTCAGTTTATCAGAACTTAGTGGAAAGCTTTTTGTGAAGATTAAATGCTGTAATAGTTGCAAAAGGAGGTCATACATGCTACTAGTTACAAGGCTGACATCTTTGGAATGAACAGCAAGGGGTGTCCAGAGACTTTTGGCCACACTGCATATGTCTACGAGCTGCATTCCTTAGGATCTCCAATTCTGTTCTCACATGTGTTCATTTCCTCTTTCAGCTTGTTATTGGAAACTATCAACTGAGCCTGGAGCAGAGCAAGGTCCAAATGGCAATATGGGCTATCTTGGCTGCACCTCTTCTAATGTCTACCGACCTGCGCAATGTTTATCCAGAATACAAAGCAGTTCTGCAGAATGAACGAGTTATTGCAGTGAGCCAAGATGTACTTGGAATACAAGGGAGAAGAATAATTGAGGACACTGTGCGTAATGTAGCTGTTTTATAAAATATTAAATTGTAATCATCATGCCTTATTTAGGTTGTAATTAATTTTTATTCCTTTGTATCACTAGTTAATGGGCACATCTATTTCAGCACTGTATATATTCCATAAAAAAATATCTTGGAACTTGAAAATAGGTGCAATGAATATGACATGAAAATTAGCCTTTCAAAGACTAAATTGATGTCAGTACATAAGAAATCCAAGAGAATTGATTGTCGGATTGGTAAAATAAAATGGCGTATGGCTTTTTTTTTTGCTAGGGGCTTTACGTCGCACCGACACAGATAGGTCTTATGGCGACAATGGGATAGTAAAGGCCTAGGAGTTGGAAGGAAGCGGCCGTGGCCTTAATTAAGGTACAGCCCCAGCATTTGCCTGGTGTGAAAATGGGAAACCATGGAAAACCATCTTCAGGGCTGCCGATAGTGGGATTCGAACCTACTATCTCCTGGATGCAAGCTCACAGCCGTGCGCCTCTACGCGCATGGCCAACTCGCCCGGTCGTATGGCTTTTAGTGCCAGGAATGTCCGAGGACAAGTTCTGCTCGCCAGATGCAGGTATTTTGATTTGACACCCGTAGGCAACCTGTGCGTCATGATGAGAATGAAATGATGATGAAGACGACACTTACGCCCAGCCCCTGTGCCAGCGAAATTAACCAATTAAGGTTAAAATTCCCGACCCTGCTGGGAATCAAACCCGGGAGCCCTGTGACCAAAGGCCAGCACGCTAACCATTTAGCCACGGAGCCTCAGATTGGTGAAACAAAGCTGGAACAGGTAGATATTTTCATGTATTTAGATTGTGTGTTCTCCCGGGATGGTAATATAGTAAATGAGATTGAATCAATGTGTCTTAAAGCTAATGCGGTGAGCTCGCAGTTGCAATAAACAGTATTTTGTAAGAAGGAAGTGAGCTCCCAGACGAAACTATCTTTACATCGGTCTGTTTTCAGACCAACTTTGCTTTATGGGACTGAAAGCTGGGTGGACTCAGTATATCTTATTCATAAGTTAGAAGTAACAGACATGAAAGTAGCGAGAATGATTGTTGATACAAACAGGTGGGAACAGTGGCAGGAGGGTACCCAGAATGAGGAGATAAAGGCTGTTAGGGATGAACTCAATGGATGAAACTGTACACATAAGCCGGCTTCGGTGGTGGGGTCATGTGAGGCAAATGGAGGAGGGTAGGTTCCCTAGGAGAATAATGGACTCTGTTATGGAAGGTAAGAGAAGTAGAGGGAGACCAAGACGACGATGGTTAGACCCAGTTTCTAATTATTTGAAGATAAGTTGTATAGAACTAAATGAGGCCACAGCATTGGTTGCAAATGGAGGATTATGACGATGTTTAGTAAATTCACAGAGGCTTGCAGACTGAATGCTGAAAGGCATAACTGTCCATAATGAGGATGTATGTATGATATATTCCATAGTAAAATGTATTTATTTAATACCCTCTTTCCCATACTCCATTAAGACTCATGTGATTTGGTCTCTTTTTTGCCTCATATTGGGGCAAATAATCAAGGGGGCGATCCCATAATAACTTAAAATATAAGAGTATACTAATGTTAAGTAACATCGAACAAATCATAAACTAACAAATCAACATTTAACATTCATTATCAATTCCCCCTATCCTGCTCCAGCCAGGTTGGGATATTAATGGCACATCTCCATCTTTGTCTCTCCTTACACCATTCTTCTTCTGTAATTCTGTTCCATTCCACGTTCCTTCTTCTTATCCTGATTTTCATCAAGTCTATCCATCTTGCTCTGGGTCTCCCTTTTACTGTCTTTCCCTCAAACCTCCATCATCTGTTTCAGTATCCTTCCCTCCTCCACTCTATTTACATGTTTGAAACCATCGTAGTATCTTCTTTTCATTTCTGTCATTCAGGAAACATGGAAGATGCTCAGGTAATGGCCAGGAGTCAATGTGTTAAGTGTGAAATGTAATATTTCAATCTGTCATTTAGTTTTGTACTTTACCGGGTGAGTTGGCCATGCGCGTAGAGGCGCGCGGCTGTGAGCTTGCATCTGGGGGATCGTGGGTTCGAATCTCACTGTCGGCAGTCCTGAAGATGGTTTTCCATGGTTTCCCATTTTCACACCAGGCAAATGCTGGGGCTATACCTTAATTAAGGCCACGACCGCTTCCTTCCAACTCCTAGACCTTTCCTATCCCATCATCGTCATAAGACCTATCTGTGTCGGTGCGACATAAAGCCCATAGCAAAAAAAAAAAAAGTTTTGTACTTTTACATGTTATAAACTTTTGGTCGGTAGTGGAATTTTAGTATGTAAAAACTCAGCTAACAAGTTTACAAAATTCCACCTTTCCACCACTTTGACAATCTTTGATTATTCTTACATTAACAGAAGATTCATCTGTTTGAAAAAGGCTGAAAATGTTTTCAAAGAAAATGAAACATATACCGTTAAGATTATTAAAGTGGTATAAATGTGGAACTTTTCGACTTGTTAGTTGAGTTTTTTGCATCCTAGAAACTTGCTAATTTTGTTTGTATCACATGTGTAATTTGTCTTATTTGAAAACTTGGATTGATTGGAAATTTAAGGTTATATATATCCTACTGTTATCATACTTTTTGCTAACACTCTTCTATCCCTACAGAAGAATCACCTACATGTTTGGACTCGTCCTGTTACGCCTGTTGTTGGGGAGGAATATTCTTACGCTATAGCATTTTGGAGCTACCGTAATGATGGCAATCCACACACTTTTAAAATTTCACTGAAAGATGCTGGTTTAACCAATCCAACTGGATATAGTGTAGAGGTAATCATTATATTATTATTTTCTTTAGAGAGGAGAGTGTAAGGAATTCTTCTTAGTCTTCTATCTCCCTCTTATTAGGTGATATAGCACAAAACCTGTTCAAAGAGTTATTGATGCTAATACATTGATACACACAGTGTAGTGATGTCCTTCCAAATTAAATCTCTGTTTGGCACATCTTTCTCAAAGACAGAGAGAGAGAGAACATCTATTTTCAAAGGTACTGCTAGATTTTCATCTCCAGTAGTTGCCACAAGACAACGTATACTTAAACTAAATCAACACCAACAATCTGTTGTAAACACGTTGTGATTTATATTTAACTCTACAACACGAACATTCATAATTTTTACGACTGGCAATTCTTCATTGTTGTGTCCAACTCACTGGCTGAATGGTCAGCGTTGAGGCTTTTGGTTCAGAGGGTCCCGGGTTCCATTCCCAGTCAGTTTCAGGATATTAATCGCATCTGTTTAATTCTTCTGACCTGGGGACTGGATGTTTGTCTCAACTCATACAACACACTACACCACCAAACACCACAGAAACACCAATAGTAGTTACATCCCTCCATGTAGGTAGAGCCCTGCGAGGATATACAAAATATTATCCACATCAGTAAATGGTTGTCTGCGGATATTGCAACTGTTTAACTATATTACACCCAAGATACTGATACTCATAGATCTGTTGATAAACTTAACCATGATAGGTTAATATGGACGATTGATCCGTTCTGACTAGTCTGAAATGTATTACAGAACTATTTAGAATAGTTATATTTGAATCCGCCTTGTCAATACACTTATTGATGAAAGAAAACTATTTATTTATCCATACATCTTTCAGGAAGTCAACCATTCCCTTCATCAGTTGTCAGTACAAATAATTAAAACAATATAACACTATCTTTTGTTTTTACAATTCAAGGAAGTATTGTGTCCTAATTCACCATATCAATGAATAAAGAAAACTTATGAAATATTAGGAAATTTTCATATAAAGAAAACTTATGACATATTATGAATTTCATCCAGCTGTGAATTAAGACACAATACTTCTTTGAGCTGTAAAAATAAAAGATAGTGTTATATTGTTTCTATTATTTGTATTGACCACTGATGAAGGGAATGGTTGACTTCCCAAAACATGTATGGATAAATAAATAGTTTTCTTTCATCAATAAGTGTATTGACAAGGCGGATTCAAATATTACTATTTTAAATAGTTCTGTAATAATTATAGATCTCTCAACATGGCACAATAGTCCTGATACCTAGCAACAGCCCCCTACAGTGACACTTATGTGACGTTACCGACGTATTAAGCGGTTCTCTTTTGGAACATTTCTTCCTTCTTTCCACTAATTTCGGGCAGGAGTCAATTATGCTTACGTCAGATTTACTGCTTTATAGACTCCAGGCTCTTTATATATCACCATTCTTCCATACCACTGGCAAGGGCTGCATCACCACAAGCAAAAATAACTGCTTAAGATGTTGACTTCAAGTATACTTGAGTGAAAATCAATAAACATTATTATTTAGAAATTATCAGCACTATTACTGTATCTGCAATGCCATACAGTTTGGATCCAGGGTTGGCATCAGCAAGGGTATCAATCTGTTAAACAGAGCCAAATCCACATGTGGGAAAAGTGGTAGAAGAATTCTTCATTGTTTTGTGAAAAGTGCGCATAGGACCGTGAGTGCTTC
This sequence comes from Anabrus simplex, assembly GCF_040414725.1. Taxonomy (NCBI): domain Eukaryota; kingdom Metazoa; phylum Arthropoda; class Insecta; order Orthoptera; family Tettigoniidae; genus Anabrus; species Anabrus simplex. The sequence continues at coordinate 23,705,892 of NC_090267.1, forward strand.
AGTCTCTTCATTACCTTCCTAGGTTTAATGCTTGAATGATGTGCTTATGACTTCCAAGAAGGAACTCCACACATTTCCGGTTGTCAGTTTTACAAATGTTTGTAACTTTGTCAGTAATGCTTACGATATGGGCTTATAATTCTCTTTATCCATATTCACAACACTAGCTGCAAGAAGAATAATGTCCTAAAGAGGCAACATTTTCTAATTCAAGTGAGTGATGAGCTACTCTCGCCATGGATGCAAAGCAGGTTACACATGCCAACACTAAGTAATAATAATAATAACTTAAATGTTTCCACCTTTTCAATACAATATATTCACAAATTTACAAAATTATACGGTACTAGTTTCGACCCATCTAGGGGTCATCATCAGCCGTATTGGAGCAAAGATCATTTGTGGCGAAATCCTAAGACAGTATTATTTTAAAGAATAACAAGTGAAATGAGATGTTATGGTAATAGTTAATAATACAAGGAATATACATAATAAGAGGTTTTTAACAAAGAATCAAGTATATATATATATTGTTCAATACGGACCAAAAACATGAAATTCATAACCATCATGCCAACACTATTAAATTATCTGCGGCTCACTACACTGTCGGTCCTTGGAATCGAACCCCATTGTGAGGAAAATGCTGGAAGATCATCTGCCCCAAGGAGAACTACAGGGTCTTTATTTATGCTTGGCAAGGGCTTTCTCGCTCGACATTGGCCGCCGATGACAGGCCGCTACCGGCCGCTGGCGCGCGCGGTTTCTGACACTTCTGCAGTTGCTGAGAGCTCAGCTCCGAGATAGTAGGGTGTTTAATGAAGCTACTGTGTACTGTATGTCGTATTGTATAGTGCTGTAATGTATGTGAAATATTCATTACGTGAACCTGTATATCTGCACAATACTTACATTAAGTGCAGAAAATCGTGCGCTAGGACAAGACAAAAGTTTCGAGCGAAATTTCCAGGGAGACCCATTCCTATCAATTGGACAATAAAACAACTGGCCAGGAGATTCAAACCTACAGGTTCAGTAAACAATAACAATAGATGTAAAGGTTGTTATCTCCTTACTGAAGCGTGTTTGGTATGAGGATCATAAGTAAGAATCTGTGGCCCCCTCGTAGCCCAGATTTAACGGCATGTGATTTTTATTTGTGGGGAATGTTAAAAAAACGTAGTTTATGGGAACAACCCTCACACACTAGATGAAGTTAAAGACAATATAAGAGCTGCAAACGCATCCATCAGTGCTGAAGAACTTGGTAGAGTAGCCGAAAATATCATTAGGAGATGCCGATTATGTTTGGGAGCGCATGGGGAACATTTTCAGCATGGTGAATGGTGAATAAAATGCATTAAAATGATTTTGAGCACCGTATTCTGCCGTACATACGCACACGCGGTAGCCAGCAACTGAACTGTCACTGGCGGCCAAGGTCGAGTGAGAAAATCCTTGCCAAGCCTAAATACAGACCCTGTATCTGCTATCTGCCATATATATGCATCAAAAAAGAGGAGAATGACAACAATTCCAACTGTTTGTTGTAAGACATTTTCCAAAGAGCATTGAGTACAAATATGCACTAAGTGTACGAAATAAATGTTCTCATTGTTGTCAAAACTATTGTTCCTCTGTCTTTAGACAGTGCCCTGCATTGTTTCTTAGTGATAATTAGTATATAATAAAAAATGTTGGCAAACTTTCCTTATTTTTGTCATGACATAGATGTTGATTCCCATAGGGAATCTGAAACATTTGTCCTGAATGAGTAAATTTATAATACCAATATAAATGGTCCGTCATTGGACATTATAAATTTTCCAGCTAACTCATTCTTGGTTGCCAGCGTTTCACCCTCGTGTGCTAGGGTGGGCTCATCAGTTGGTACCTAGCACACCTAGCAATACGCTGGCTAGTGCATACCGTGGAGGCCACTGCGTAGGCTAACTGGAGCCACCGGCAGTGCCAATGCACTAAGAGACTTTGTCTCATTATCAAAAATTGATGCCTGCTTGGCCATCAGATGACATAGATGTTGATTCCCATAGGGAATCTGAAACATTTGTCCTGAATGAGTAAATTTATAATACCAATATAAATGGTCCGTCATTGGACATTATAAATTTTCCAGCTAACTCATTCTTGGTTGCCAGCGTTTCGCCCTCGTGTGCTAGGGTGGGCTCATCAGTTGGTACCTAGCACACCTACCAATACGCTGGCTAGTGCATACCGTGGAGGCCACTGCGTAGGCTAACTGGAGCCACCGGCAGTGCCAATGCACTAAGAGACTTTGTCTCATTATCAAAAATTGATGCCTGCTTGGCCATCAGATGACATAGATGTTGATTCCCATAGGGAATCTGAAACATTTGTCCTGAATGAGTAAATTTATAATACCAATATAAATGGTCCGTCATTGGACATTATAAATTTTCCAGCTAACTCATTCTTGGTTGCCAGCGTTTCGCCCTCGTGTGCTAGGGTGGGCTCATCAGTTGGTACCTTGCACACCTACCAATACGCTGGCTAGTGCATACCGTGGAGGCCACTGCGTAGGCTAACTGGAGCCACCGGCAGTGCCAATGCACTAAGAGACTTTGTCTCATTATCAAAAATTGATGCCTGCTTGGCCATCAGATGACATAGATGTTGATTCCCATAGGGAATCTGAAACATTTGTCCTGAATGAGTAAATTTATAATACCAATATAAATGGTCCGTCATTGGACATTATAAATTTTCCAGCTAACTCATTCTTGGTTGCCAGCGTTTCGCCCTCGTGTGCTAGGGTGGGCTCATCAGTTGGTACCTAGCACACCTACCAATACGCTGGCTAGTGCATACCGTGGAGGCCACTGCGTAGGCTAACTGGAGCCACCGGCAGTGCCAATGCACTAAGAGACTTTGTCTCATTATCAAAAATTGATGCCTGCTTGGCCATCAGATGACATAGATGTTGGTTCCCATAGGGAATCTGAAACATTTGTCCTGAATGAGTAAATTTATAATACCAATATAAATGGTCCGTCATTGGACATTATAAATTTTCCAGCTAACTCATTCTTGGTTGCCAGCGTTTCGCCCTCGTGTGCTAGGGTGGGCTCATCAGTTGGTACCTAGCACACCTACCAATACGCTGGCTAGTGCATACCGTGGAGGCCACTGCGTAGGGTAACTGGAGCCACCGGCAGTGCCAATGCACTAAGAGACTTTGTCTCATTATCAAAAATTGATGCCTGCTTGGCCATCAGATGACATAGATGTTGATTCCCATAGGGAATCTGAAACATTTGTCCTGAATGAGTAAATTTATAATACCAATATAAATGGTCCGTCATTGGACATTATAAATTTTCCAGCTAACTCATTCTTGGTTGCCAGCGTTTCGCCCTCGTGTGCTAGGGTGGGCTCATCAGTTGGTACCTTGCACACCTACCAATACGCTGGCTAGTGCATACCGTGGAGGCCACTGCGTAGGCTAACTGGAGCCACCGGCAGTGCCAATGCACTAAGAGACTTTGTCTCATTATCAAAAATTGATGCCTGCTTGGCCATCAGATGACATAGATGTTGATTCCCATAGGGAATCTGAAACATTTGTCCTGAATGAGTAAATTTATAATACCAATATAAATGGTCCGTCATTGGACATTATAAATTTTCCAGCTAACTCATTCTTGGTTGCCAGCGTTTCGCCCTCGTGTGCTAGGGTGGGCTCATCAGTTGGTACCTAGCACACCTACCAATACGCTGGCTAGTGCATACCGTGGAGGCCACTGCGTAGGCTAACTGGAGCCACCGGCAGTGCCAATGCACTAAGAGACTTTGTCTCATTATCAAAAATTGATGCCTGCTTGGCCATCAGATGACATAGATGTTGGTTCCCATAGGGAATCTGAAACATTTGTCCTGAATGAGTAAATTTATAATACCAATATAAATGGTCCGTCATTGGACATTATAAATTTTCCAGCTAACTCATTCTTGGTTGCCAGCGTTTCGCCCTCGTGTGCTAGGGTGGGCTCATCAGTTGGTACCTAGCACACCTACCAATACGCTGGCTAGTGCATACAAATGTTTCAGATTCCCTATGGGAATCAACATCTATGTCATCTGATGGCCAAGCAGGCATCAATTTTTGATAATGAGACAAAGTCTCTTAGTGCATTGGCACTGCCGGTGGCTCCAGTTAGCCTACGCAGTGGCCTCCACGGTATGCACTAGCCAGCGTATTGGTAGGTGTGCTAGGTACCAACTGATGAGCCCACCCTAGCACACGAGGGCGAAACGCTGGCAACCAAGAATGAGTTAGCTGGAAAATTTATAATGTCCAATGACGGACCATTTATATTGGTATTATAAATTTACTCATTCAGGACAAATGTTTCAGATTCCCTATGGGAATCAACATCTATGTCATCTGATGGCCAAGCAGGCATCAATTTTTGATAATGAGACAAAGTCTCTTAGTGCATTGGCACTGCCGGTGGCTCCAGTTAGCCTACGCAGTGGCCTCCACGGTATGCACTAGCCAGCGTATTGGTAGGTGTGCTAGGTACCAACTGATGAGCCCACCCTAGCACACGAGGGCGAAACGCTGGCAACCAAGAATGAGTTAGCTGGAAAATTTATAATGTCCAATGACGGACCATTTATATTGGTATTATTTTTGTCATGTCGTCAAATAAGACAATCGAAGAAGGTAATGAACGTTGGTCAAATAAGATAATTGAAGGTTTGTGCTCCAGGGTTAACAACACATGGTAAATCTTTTTTTCCCAACTTATTTATTCACATAAATATGATGGTGGAGGATAGCCATGCTCTCCGTAATAAACTTAAGATCTTGTTGTGAGCCATGCACAATGAACTAAACTAAATTTGTGTCCTCATCCCGAGGTGGTACAGCTCTTTCCGGGCACACTCCCAATGGAGAGCTGCATTTACCATTTTAACCACATACCAGTCCTCCTGCCATTCTTAAATCTGACAGTACCAGGAATCGAGGACAACAGCCAATAGTGCTAACCCTTACACTGTAGAGGTGCTGGCTCCCATAGTGTCCCCAATATTTTTCTGTCAGAAAAAGCCTTCAAAAGAGTTCTCTATCTCTTGATCAACTTGCGCAGGCTGATTTGCATCGCTAATGGTTTTATGTTGCACTGACCACTTTTACAGTTTTCAAAGATTCCGAGGTGCCAGAATGTCTCACAGGAGTTTCTTTACTTCCCAGTAAATCTGCCAACATAACACCTCCAGATATCAATAGACTGAGCCAGGAATGAATCTGTTAAGTTAATCTTAGAAGACACCGTTCACTCAGCCTGGTCTTGTAGACACAAGTACCCAGCAGAATCTACATGTCATTGCAGTTTACCTCCATGTAACACCTATGAAATCCCCTTCGACAAGTGGATGGTAAATGCTTCCACTTTGGAACTAGGTGGGAGAGATGGTTAGCTGTATGCCTGGATACCTTTATCCCCAGAAATGAAGTTCGTATTCATATTTGATGTAGGCTGAGTGAACTTCAGGGCTAGGTGCCGCACCAGAAGTGGAAATCTCGTTTCTAAAATTTTGACTTTCAGGTGAACTGAGCATGCCTTTACCATATTGGCTATCCTATAAGGGCTGAAGAAGAAGTAGGAGGAGCAAAGTGACCTTCAGTTCATAGGGCCCTAGGTTCGATTCTTGGCTGGGTCAGTGATTAAAGCTGTTACTGTTGCAAACTTTAGACGCATGATGTACAACCAGATTGATGGCTAAAAAACTGCCAGTGTGCTCACATTAACCTTGAGCCATTATGAGCTTGTCTGTGAAAGAGGAAGCATTTAGCTGCAAGTTTAAACATGGAATGGGGTGACTACAAAAATAGTGTTGCTGTGATAGCATTATATAAAGTTGGAAAATCTGCAAGTGACATTTACAAGACACTACAAAAGCTCAAAATGAGTCATATGTTTGTATACCAGACCATTGAGCGATTCACTAAACCTGGGGCTGTGAAGGATCGTCTGAGAGAGGATTGACTCCAGCAACACAAAAAGCAGTGGCGGCTCAGGTTCAGAGAAATACAGTATGGAAGCAAGCTATCATGGCCCGTGAAATGAACATTTCGAGAAGGTCATTGTCCAGGCTTCTGTCATAGGACTTTGGACTAAGGGCTTATCGCTGAGGTAGAGGACATTACCTTGACGCATGCCTAAAGAAGATGAATGCTAAAATGTCAACGTCTCCTGCAGCATTACGCCCATAATGGTCATCGGAAGATCCTCTTCAGTGATGAGAAAATATTCACCATTGAAGAGTCTTTCAATCGTCAAAACAATACAGTTTATGCAACAACCTCTCAGAAAGCCAGTAAGAAGTTCCAGAAGCTCAGAGGGCCCATCATACTCCTCATGATGGTTTGGTGGGGCAGTGAGTTATTCCAGCACCACCCAGCAGTTTTTTACGAAAAGGTAGTTCAAAGCAGAGCCAGAGTGTATGAAAGCACTGTTTTGGAGCCTATTGTGGCACATTGTTTCAAACCCAACCCTGGACTTTCCAGCAGGATTCTGCTCCAGCCCACAAGGCAAGGTCAACTCAAGGGTGGCTTCAGTGTCATGTCCCTGACTTCATTTTGCTTGAAAATTCACCCAGAAACAGTCCGAACCTGAATCCTTTGGACTACCGACTGTGGTCAGTACTTGAGGGCATTGTCTGCAAGAGGAGACACCCCACCATTGAAAGTTTAAAGTGTTACTTGTTGGCAGCAGTAGCGTATTTTCCCCTGGATGTCGTGTTCACAAAAACTTAAGAGCCTGTGTCAGTGCAAAAGGTGACCGTTTTGATAAGTGGTTGGTGCTATTTGTAAGAACAACATACTGAAAGCAAATTAAAATATCTCTCATGACAGTATCCATGCCAAGACTAGGTAAACACTTCAAACTTCTTCCAGAATTCCATGAACAAGGCAGTGCCACGAGCCTCAACCATTAGGCCGATAATCTTGATTTCATTCGGTAGGTACTTGTTTGTATAGAACGTTATGGTGGGCATGTAGATGTTCTGCTTCTCAAGCTGGACTTCAGTAGGCTGGCCAACATGATGCACAAATCGGATGGTCTGCTCAATAATGAAACCCTTTTCGTCATTATCTTTAAAGGCAAGAATTATGTCAATTCGTCCAAGTGGTCACTTTGTTTTCACTTTGCTGATCTTCATTTACACAACCAACCACCACAAAAACATACAATAGTGAACACATCCCTCCATTTAGGGTTAGTGTCAGGAAGGGCATCCGGTCGTATAACTGAGTTTTATCCAAATAAGTGCCAACTGCAGATAATTTGGAAAAGGCCAGGGAGACTGAAAAAAAAATTATTGTTACTGATGAATATTGTTATTTGCTCATTCAAAAATATCAAGTCATATTCCTTATGTTAATAGTACTACCTCTTTCTTTCTTTCCAGGACTTGTTTGGTGATGACAAATTTGAAGTAACAGATCCTTCTGTGGAGCTGAAAGTGAGGATAACTCCTTATGGTAAGTTTAATTGTAAATACTGTTGTCTAATGAAAATGATTCATGATGTAGTCATGTCCTACATTGTAAACCCTTGTAATGTACACAACCAGATCAGGATTATCCTGACACCTATCTGAAACTGCACTTAGATATTACTCATGTCACGTTCCCTATTACTGAACATTAATATGAGGTGGGTTCACCCTTTGCCTTTACGACGGCTCTAACTCACTGTCATTGAAGTGTCTGAATGTCTGTGGAGAAACGGCAGTCCATTCTTTCTCAAGGGCTGAGGTCTCAAGCAAAGTCGATATTCTAACTCATCCCAAAGGTGTTCCATTGGGTTCAGATCGGGACTCCAGGCAGGCTGGTCTATTTTAGGGATGTTGCATTGTCATACTGATATAATCAATCATCTTCTCTTCTCCGAACTGGTGCTCTGCTGTACGCAGTACACAGTGGTTTAAACTTTGTTTGTATCCTTCCGCATTTAGAGTTTTCTTAAGTGCAATAAGGGGACCACATCCTAACCATGGAAAACACCCCCACACCATACTTCATTGTTGCTCTCGGGTATTCACCAAACCCAAACCCTTCCATCAGATTGCCACTCTAATCACTCATTTCTAGTCATCCACCGTCCAGTGGCATTGCTCTTTACACCAACTCAAGCGGCCCTTAGCATCGGCTGCAGAAATGTTTGGCTAATGAGCATCAGCTTGACCATTATACCCCATTCCTTTTAACTGGTGACACTGCTGGCTGGACTGCTGATAGCACTTTGGAAGTCACGAGTGATGCCTTCCGCTAATTTTTTGTGACAAACCATTCGTCGAGCCATTTTCCAACTTCCTCAAAATTACCAAAGTGCTGCTTTGCGAGTGCGTGCTCCATTGATGCAAAGAGTTGATAGTTAGATGGTACCGAGTCGGGGAGTATGGTGGGTGCGGAAGGATGTCCCATCCAAGTGATTTCAAGGTGTCTTGCACTGGTTTTGCTGTGTAAGACATGTAACAAAACCACTTTACCATGTCTTCTGGCCCATTCCAGTTGTCTTTCAATCAGTGCGCGATTTAAATTAATAATTTGTTGTGCGTTGTGCATTAATGGTTTGGCCAGGCTTCAAGAGTTCATAATACACAATACCGCTCTGATCCCACCAGACACAAAGCACCATATTTAAATTGTTGAAACCATGTCATAATGGAGCTTGTTCACCATATGTTTCTACCAGCAAAAGATGACATTCACAGCCTTTTTCTTTTGGCTAAGTAATAAAAGCAATGCATAGGCGTAGGGATGTGGCGACCCCATCGCCCAGTGGGTAACCACTGCAGTTAGCCACCCGAGTATTGGCGGGAAAACCATACGTATTTAAAGTAGGAGGAAATGCCTGCCTTTCGCCAGAAAACATCATGAGGCCCTCTAAGGCTAACAACCTTAGTTGTACAATGTTGGACTATGTCCAACCCCTAAAATGAACATTAATATCATGGAACAAGCTTCTTACGAATTAAACTACCCTGAAGACAAAATCAGGCTTTCGGATTCCAGGGTGCCTGACATTTTGAAGCTCGTGAGTGAATCGGAGCACCACAAGAACATTGCTAAATTCAAGAATAAGAGAAAATACTATTTTGGAACATTCAACATCAACTTCCTTATTCAGGTTGGAAAACTGAAACAGTTAACAGCGGAGCTACATAGACTCGACATCTCAATATTGGCCCTCCAGGAAACGCGGTACATGGATGAAGAACCTTTTGAATCAGATGGGTTCAGAATCTTCAAAGGAAAGGCTGGAAAAAAGATCATGAAAAACGTCCCGCAACTGGGAACAGCCTTTGTAGTAAACAAAAAGTTTCTAAACACTATAGTCGACTTCAAGAGTGTAAACTCAAGACTATCACTCATGACGATCAAATCAGCGAATAAGAAATACACGCTGATAAATGCTCATGCACCAATAAATGAGGATAATAAAAAGAACCCCGATATGGTTGAAGAGTTTTGGGACAAACTGGGGGATGAAATACTAAAGATCCCAAAAAATAACATCAAAATTCTCCTGGGGGACTTCAATGCACAAGTGGGGCGGGAAAGGAATTACATTGAAATAGTTGGACAATATACGGCACACAACAGGACGAATAAAAACGGAGAAAGACTGATCAATTTATGCAGTATGAACAACTTCAAACTCATGTCTACCCATTTCAAAGCACGCCCCAACAAAAAAAAAATGGGTATCACCAAACCCCTTGCTAGGCGAATTTCAATTGGACCATATAGCAATATCCAAGAACAATTACAAGGAAATTCATAACGTCAAAGTTAGAAAAGCGGTTAATGTAACATCAGACCATTATTTATCACAGATAAAGATGAATTTCATACCCGGACGAAAAACACATATCCGTGGCAATAGTGTGCCAAAAATTGACCGTGAATTGCTCATCCAAGAAAAGAGGGAAGAATACAGGAAAAAGCTACAGGTGCCAAAAAATTGGAATGAAGTGACAAAAAATCTGCAGGAGCCAGCAGTTGAATTAGCGTCTACGAAACGTCGAAGCAAGCATGCATGGTGGAATGCAGAATGTGAAAATGCAGTCAAAGAAAGATTTGAGGCATGGAAATCATGGAATGAGAATAAGACTGTGACAAATTTGGAAAAATCACGAGAAATAAGGAAACAAACCCACCAAACACGGAGAAGAGTCAGAAGAGAACACCTTAGGGCAGAAGTCACAGAAAGGGATGAAAACTTCAAGAGAAACAATACCAGATTATTCCATAGGGCCTTTAAAAATAGAATCAAAGGCTATATAGCACCGAGCCTGCATTTCAAGAAAATGGACAGAACTCTTGCCCTCAACAATAAAGATAACTGTGAGATCCTTGCAAAGTACTTTGAAGACCTCCTTAACTGTGAATCACCACGGGAAAAATTGGAGATTGAGAAGGACACAATCCAGATTCTGAACCACCAGATGAGGAAGAAGTAAGGGAAGTAATAAACTCCCTAAGGAACAACAAAGCATCTGGTGAAGATGGAGTAATAGCAGAACTGTGGAAGATAGCCAATGATGCCTTTATCACTGAAGTGACAGAACTGTTCCGGAATATTTGGAGAGATGAGAAAATACCAGAAGACTGGCTCGTGGCATTAATACACCCACTACATAAAAAGGGACCGAAAACAGACGTCAACAACTACCGAGGAATATCATTTTTATCCGTCACGTATACGATTTTTTCTTAACTCCTATTGAACAGACTGACACCGCAAATTGACCACAAGTTGGGAGAGTATCAGGGTGGCTTCAGGAGAGGGCGCTCTTGCCAGGACCATATCTTGAGTCTAAAAATGATAATCAAATATTACAATGCGCGGCCAAAGAACATCTTCATCTCTTTCGTTGACTTTCAAAAAGCATACGATTCAATAGATAGAGACACATTGATGGAAATTTTGAGAGAATATGGCATCGATCAAAAAACACTCAACTTACTTAGGTTGACACTAACAAACACCATATCCAAAGTGAAATTTCGAGGAGAGATCAGCAAACCCTTCCAGATAAAAACAGGTCTGAGACAGGGTGACAGCTTATCCCCAACACTCTTCAACATGGTTCTAGATAAGGTCATGAAAACACTGTGGAAACATAATGACTCAGGTGCTATAATAGGTAGTAAAAATAAACATGTCAAACCCAAGTGTTTGGCCTTTGCTGATGATTTGGCACTCTTTGCTGAGACAGAACAGGAAGCAATAACACAGATAAATGAACTACAGGAGATAGCCGAGAAAACAGGTTTAAAAATCCCCTTCACGAAAACAGAGATGATGAGCACGGACAGGAATTATGTGAAGAGAACAATGAAGATGAAATATGGTGAAGTGAAGGTCACAAAGCAGTTTAAATACCTGGGAGAAATTATCAGCAGCAACGGGATGGATAAAGAGGCCATGGAAAATAGAAGACTTAAGTTGGAAAGGCTAAACATTGCCACCAAAGCCATTTACAACAAAAAGAATCTTTCCATCAATGCGAAACTAAGACATTATGATGCTGTGGTAAAACCAGTGATTCTGTATGGGGTGGAAACAGCAACACTAACGAACCTGGAAAAGCTACTAAAGATTGAAAGGAGAATATTGAGGAGGATTTACGGCCCAAGGGTGGTAGAGGGAAACTACAGATTACACTCAAATAAGGAGATATACAAAAGAACAGAAGACCTGTAAACAACAATAAGGAAAAGACAGCTGCGATTCTATGGACACATGGTCAGAATGGATCCAACAAGGTTAAATAAACAAATTTTTAATAAAATATACTACTTGAAGAGCCAGGGGGGATATGCCAAGCAGATGAAGGAAGAACTCAAGAGGTTAGGAATTGCAGATGAAGAATGTTGTGATAGAGACCAATTCAGGAAAAGACTTTCCAACATAAAAGATCTGGTTGAAGAAAAGAAAGAGCGCAGAGGGGGAAGATGGACTGAAGAGAGAAGAGTGCAACATTCTGAAAGAATGAGGGCACTGTGGAGAAAGAGGAAGGAAGAAGGGATGATTAGAAGGAAGTGAAGTGGTATTGGCGTGGTCCTAAGTTTGGCCGGTTCGCAAGAAAGAAATAAAAGAAGAGCAATGCATGCCCCAAATGTTCTTTTTCAGGCACAAACATCAACATGATGAATGAACAATACAACACAGATGCTAGTGTCTGGTGGACTCAACTTGTGCCTGTTGGTAGATTAATGTCAGATGAACAAACTGACGTATTTGTCAAATTCATACTCTGTGTACTGTTCACTGGCGCCATCTCTTAGTGAAACCGGAAAAGACTTATGCATACACCTGGTAGTTGATCACAGAATTCATGTGACTTGATATTTAAAGATAATTCAGTGTAGCTGCATTCAAACACTCAATCAAATGAAAGTGACATGAAACGTCATTCTCTCATAACCCCGCAGAGAATCTTTATAAAATTATGTATATTTAAAAAGACTATCATTTTTAAAATGAAATTATCACAGTATTGACACAGGTACAATCTATTAATTGTTGAGGTACATGCTGACTATTGTATAAATAAAAGGTTCAAGCTTCTTTAAGTTATAATTAATTAAGGATATCCCAATGTTTTTAAAAGCTAGTTGTTTCCATCCATAAGGTCATTAATGGGGGATATCCTTTGAGGTTGCTGTGGGAACACCTAGCACTGTCGACATAGCACAATTGTCAGTGTCGACAGTGCTAGGTGTTGTCAGTGTCGACAGTGCTAGGTGTTCCCACAGCACTTTCATTTGATTAAGTGTCGATTTGAATGCAGCTACACTGAATTATCTTTAGATATCAAGTTCCATGAATTCTGTGACCAACTATAGTCTTATTTTGGAATTCAAATCCACAAGACTATTACTCCAAGTGTTAAATATTTTAATTATTTATATGTGTATATATATATATATATATATGTGTGTGTGTGTGTGTATATTGTTTTTTACTTTGTAAACTTAACTTTTAATGATTTTAATGATACTGTGTCCTTCTAATAATTTATGGTGAATAGCTGAGGATGGCTGGAATGAATAGCCGAAACTAGTAATATTTGTTGATAAGAACTACGTATTTTCTCGCATAATTAACGCCGTTGCATAATTTATGCATCCCAATATTTTTGAGTCCAAAGTGGAGAGAAAGAAATATTCATGTACTTGACGCACCCACATCTTCAAACATCCATCACGCAGCTCTGGGTGTGTTTCAAAATAATGACTGCAACTACTTAGGTAGTAGCGTTGTTGCAAAACCGGGCATTCCAAATATCGGGCAACGTGCTGTTATCAGCCGGTAGGAAATACCACTGCACTAGTTCAGTGAGAGAAACAGTGCAGAAGTGACTAGTGATGCTCTATTCCAGTCTGGTATAAACGTATTTTACGAGTGCTTTGGGTACGGGACATGCATTTTCTGTGATCTCAAAATTGTTTGTTAGCCCACAGTGAGTAAGTATTCAAGTAATATTGCATCATACAAACTTGCGGTGATCAATTACACCGAAACATACAAGAATAGGGCAATGGGCCGCAAGTATTCAGTGTCCAAATGCAACGTGCGCTACCGCTTTGGCAGAAAAATGCACTTCGAGCGACCAACAAGTCTCGCAAAGCATTTTACAGGCCAAAAAGCAGCAAGTTTCTGAAAGTAGGGGAGGATCTGCTTAAATATATGATTTTGATATTGGATATGCCATATTTCACGAAATGCTATATTTAAAGGACAAGAAATAGCTGCTGCATATGGAATCAGTGTCTCAGATTTGAAGGTTAGCCAAGGCTTGATGATTAATTTTATGAAAAGAAATGGATTTTCTCTTCGATGAATGCCAAATGATTTCAAACAAAAAGTAATTGATTTTCATCACTTTGTGATTGAGAAGCATAAATTGAAGGAGTATTTGGTCTTCCAAATAGGAATCACAGGTCAGACTCCAATCAATTTACATATGCCACAAAGTCGTCCAATCGATAAGAAAGGGACATCGAGTGTTATCATACGCACTACCAGAAGCGAAAAAGAATGATGTGCTGCAATGCTTGCTGTAACAGTTGATGGCAGAAAGCTTGCACCTCATGTTGTTCTAAAACAAATAACGATGGCTGAAGTAAAATTTTTGCAAGTGGTCCCTCATTCGATGCCTGGCCCTTCTCGCATTGTATAGTTTTCTTTTTTTTTTTGCCTGTATGTCATTGTTATGATGTACGTACATGAATTGTACTTTTATTAGTACATGTCATATTGTCAGCTCATGATGGGAAGAATATTTTTAGTGTCGGTACTTCATACCCACATGCCCAACTGTGAGCATTTTCTTAAACTAAAAGGGTGTGGGGTAATAAGCTTACTTTTGACAACATATCATATAAGTTCTGGGAAAAGGAGATTGGCGTTCGGTTTCCCAATGAATTTTGAGGTTAAGATATTTTACTGTCATTGAAATAAAACTATAAATTCGTTTGATAGAACAAAATATATTCTTTAAATAATATATAAAAATTAGTGAGTCTTGTTGCGATAAAACAGATGAGAATAAGAAATTATGACATTGCAACTGAAAGAAACTAGGCATGAATTTGAATTCTTCTTGACCGGACATTTAACAATTTATACGAAATATTTCCCTCACTGATTCACTTGACTATACCTTCAACACTTTGAGTGTAATTACGACGTATTCCTTTGATCTGGTGTTTACTGTAAATGTGTCACGCCTAACTTGGTGATACATCCCTGTGACTGCTTCTTCTCCATATCATCTGACTTCTTTGTAAGTCAATATGGTATTACCTCATGGCAGGTCCAGGGTTGCCCTCTCTGACTCCATGGTAAGCCCTTGCGTCCGTGTCTTCAACTAAGTGACGGACCAACCTTTGGCCTCACTCTCTCAATGACCAATGATTAATGGCTCACTGAGTCTTCTCCATCTCTCGTTCACACTCGTTGACTGACCAACTGAGGTCTCTTCATCTCGTAGACTTCTTCACTGTTCAGCTTCCGTTTAACTAATGACTGATGCTACAATATGCATCCACCTTTTATAGATGTTGGTTGACACAGCTACGTAATCTCCAGAAATAACAATTACATACTCCCACAACGCCTCAAACTGTTGCATGTAATGGTGAAATGCCCTGGGGCGGCCGACTCTCTGAGCGAAATGCTAAAAGCTCATGATGACGTAGCCATGACGTGGCGATGACTTGGCAGAATCGCCAGTATAGCACAATATAACAATGTCACATCCAACATCTGATACATCGAAACTCTCACTGTACAGGTATTTAATGTTAATCTACATATACGTATATATGCATACACTCAATAATAGTAATCTCATAGATAAAATAATAATAATACGGATATAATAACAATAATAATAATAATAATAATAATAATAATAATAATAATAATAATAATAATAATAATATCTTGTAACGGGATTTGAACCATTACACAGCTTACCTGATTTACCCTATTTGTCTTTTCAGAAAAAATCTCATGCCGGAATTTTATGCTAAATGATTAAACAGAAAATGAGTTGAACCAATTGCATTGATATTATATTTGATGTATATTTAATGTAAATGAATTGTAAATATTTTTTAAATATCTGAAAACCTCAAATAATTTATGCATCCAAAGTTTTTGCTTGTATTTCTCATCAAAAAGTGTGTTAATTATGTGAGAAAATATGGTATGTACTGATTAGGTGGAAGAATAAAATAAAATTTGTAAAAGAAAAAAAGTCAGTGAGATCCATTAATGCGGGCCTAGCAATGAAATTTAATGCAAACACTCACAAAAGGTGCGCCTACATATAGGATCACCTGGTTGCCATAGTTATGTACTTTAGTATTCATATTTAAATGGAGAATGTTTGCTGAGGAAGTCTTATTTGAAAGCGGCAAGTTTTCATACAAATGCTTTAATTTAACTAAACTTTAAATACAGGATTGAATCTTTATATACAGAGCTGATTTTGCTACTGATTCTGCATTTGTAATTTGTTTCACACTTACACCTTTAGTCCTTAGTCCTGTAATTGACCCTTGTGTGGTACAGTAAAAAAAAAAAAAAAAAAAAAAAAAAAAAAAAAAAGCATGGATGCAGACCAAGTTTCTTTTCACAAGTTGCACAAAAGTACAGTGCACTGTTTCCCATTGACGAACCTTGATTTTCCTATTTGAACACAGTATGCAGTCCTTTGCATTGCTTTTCTCATTGGAATAAATAAAATGTGGTTCCCCATTCAGCCTTTCACACATGTAACGTGTCGATTGATGACCTTGCTTCACTGATCCTCGCAGTGACTTTCTCTCGGCCGATAGCTCTTCCACCAATTTTATCTTAACTTCTTCAGAAATATCTGAGAAAACGTAATATCACTGTCAGAATTTTCAGCTGCATCAGTAGTATATGAATCACTCGAAAAGATATGTATATTACTGATAGGCGCCATGATGCTCCATGGTTATGCAGAACATAAACAGAAAGACATGGTTGTTTCTTACTGGAATCCGATAGTAGTATTTTGATATACCTACATAGAGTTATTTCATTAAATCCTTTGAGAAGTAACACAACCACTGACATTGCACAATGAAGTGTATAATTGCTGTCGTAAATCACACGTTGGGTCCCGCTCAACATTCGACCTCCTCGAGATAAACGTAATGTCGGGGCTGGCCCACCAGTTGTCTAGTAAAGGTTAACAGATTAGTAGCTCTTCGTACACAGCCACAGGGAATAAATGCTTGTTTGTTGTGAAAGACAGATAAGTGTTATTTTGTGGGAATTCTCCAAACAATGACTACTTTCTGTTAGGTGTCTTAGACTGAACACTATCTGTGACTGAAAATTTATTATTAAGATTATGGGTTGTTGTACAGCCTGGAAATTTTAAGCCCAGGAATCTTTCTGCAAATCATCTTTGAAGTTGATGAGCTGACTGAGTCAACAACACACATACTGTTCGTGCACTGTGTGTAGTATAAAATGTATACTAAATATTTAACCACTTCACTAACGGCAAGCAGCTAGTGTGACCTTGTCCTTGTCACCAGGTGGAATCACATGCACTCAGTGAAAAAATACAGCCAACCAGTTCATAGATTCTCTGTATTAGGTCGCAGGCTTTCAGCACAATCTACCATGAAGACCAAGTTGTTGTTTGCTGAGCTCGCTCGGTAGCTGCAGTCATGTAAGTGAGGCCAGTATCCAGTATTTGGGAGATAGCGGGTTCCAGCCCCACTGTTGGCAGCCCTGAAGATGGTTTTCCGTGATTTCCCCCTTTTCACATCAGGCAAATGCTGGGGCTGTACCTCATTAAGGACACAGCCGCTTCCTTTCCACTCCTAGTCCTCTCCCCTCCTCTCCCATCATCGCCATAAGACCTATCTGTGTCGGTGCGACGTAAAGCAGACTGTAACTAACAAAGACCAAGTTGTTGGCATAGGTAGAGCCCTGCACGGTGGATAAATCCATGGATATCTTCAAAGTTACTGTCTTGGCACTGTATGGCAGTGCGAATAATTTTGCTGATAATATTTTCAATATCCGTGGATAACAATTCACGGATGCGGATAATGAAGTTTATTAATTTTCACTCAAGTATACTCTTATTTTTGCTTGTCGTTAGGTGACCCTTGACAATGGTATGGGAGATTTGTGATGTATATAAAGAGCCTTGAGACCATAAAGCCGTAAATCTGACCTAAGCCTAACTGGCTGCTGCCCGCAATTAATGAAAGAAAGAAACACAGGTCAATATGTCGGTAGTTGTTGCAAGAAAAAATCCCTCAGAAACCTGTGGCTGTGGGGGTCAGATGCCAGGTATCAGGCCTATTGTATTATATTAACAGACATATCCATTTCAATACCTCGGTGTTATATACTGTAGTTAATATTTACAATATCCACGGATAACAATTCGCGGATGCGTATAACCATTTGCGGATGCAAATGCGGGTGCAGATGAATGAAATGCAGATAATATTTTGTATATACATGCAAGGCTCTAGGCATAGGCCAAACTACTAATTACATTTCCACCTAACTACATCTCTCCCAGCCATTTTATACCTTTGAGTAAATGATCCACATATACTATAAACAACAAAGGTGAAAGATCACAGCCCTGTCTAACACCTGTAACTATTTTGAACCAAGAACTCATTCAGCCATCAGTATCACTGCAGCCTGATTTTTAAGGACGCAGGGATGCAGCACTACCTCACTATGGTATAATCATTTATAAAAAGAGTATTTAGGGATTCAAATATGAAGCGTGTTTTTTAAGTAAGGTCCGTTTTGTTGTAGACATTAGTAGTTCACGCGCATATCGCAACGAGTGCATGCGTTGTGTACCGGCATGCCTCAGGAACAACTGTGCTCAGTTTCAGCTCTGTAGCTAACCCGTACGGTTCTGTTCTGTGCTTGCAAAATGTTTAAGACTATCAACTCGCCCGCCACCTGTGAGGTTCGGTCAGCGATACGGTTTTTGTCAGCAAGGAACCTGTCTGCTTCAGAAATTCATCGACAGATTTGCAAAGTGTACGGTGATACTGTTATGAGTGAATGCAAAGTGCGTAAGTGGATATGACAATTCAAAGATGGCCGTGACAGCATCCATGATGAGGACCGCTCCGGTCGCCCTTCTTTGATTACAGATGATTTGGTGGCTTCAGTTGAAGCAAAGATTTGTGAGAACAGGCGCTTCACAATAACAGGTCTCTCAAATGAATTTCCTGACGTGTTGAGATCAGTGCTTTACAACATTGTTTCTGAACACCTAAAGTTTAGGAAATTGTGCTCCCATTGGGTCCCGAAACTCCTAACAGAGGACCACAAAAACCAAAGATTTGACTGTGCGATGAAATTCCTGACTCGTTATAATGAAGGTGACGGCTTCTTGAGTCAGATCGTAACTGGAGACAAAACATGGGTTCGCATATCACGCCCAAATCGAAGCAGCAGAGCATGGAATGGAGACACACACACTCGCCTATAACGGTAAAGGCCAAACAGACTCTGTCCCAGCGCAAAATCATGGCGTTGATGTTTTGGTATAGGCATGGTGTTTCGTTGGTCGACTTCATGCAACGAGGAACCACTATCAATGCAGAAGAATACTGCCAAACCCTGAGAAAGCTACGCAGAGCGATTCAAAACAAAAAACGCGACATGCTGACAAAGGGAATTGTCCTTCTCCATGACAATGCAAGACCTCACTCTGCAGGTCAGACCCGCGATTTATTGGACAGTTACGGCCGGGAAGTTTTAGACCACCCACCCTACAGTCTTGATCTTGCGCCGAGCGATTACCATCTGTTCCTCCACCTCAAACATCACCTCAGTGGCAATCATTACAATGATGACGATGATGTGAAAACAGCAGTGAAATCTTGGTTATCGGAGCAGGTGGCAAGTTTCTATGAAGAGGGTATTTTAAAATTGGTTACGAGGTATGATAAGTATTTGAACAATAGAGTGAAGTATGTACTTACTGAAAATAAATTTACTTTTTTGAAATAACCTTTCATTGTGTACTTATTTTCAAATGGACCTTACTTAAAAAACACACCTCGTAATTTACCAAAGGAGATGCTTGATAAATTTCCAATTTCCTTGAAATCATTTAAGAAAGGACTAGATAAACAACTCATAGGGACTCTGCCACTTGAACGACAGCCCTAAAAGCATATCAGTGATGTAGTAGTAGTAGTAGTAGTAGTAGTAGCAGCAGTAGTAGTAGTAGCAGCAGTAGTAGCAGCAGTAGTAGTAGTAGTAGTAGTAGCAGCAGCAGCAGTAGTAGTAGTAGTAGTAGCAGCAGCAGCAGTGGCAGTAGTAGTAGTAGTAGTAGTAGTAGTAGTAGTAGTAGTAGTAGTAGTAGTAGTAAATGACACATGCCTACCATTGGTTTCCTGTTTCAGGTGTAGTTTTGTACAAGGCAACTCCAGTTTCATCGAAGGCTAATTTCACTCAAGTGAAGTGAAAGTTTAAAATGGAGATTCAGATAAATGAAGATTCCAGGGTAAAAATTACCTCAACTGATAGAATTTACGTAAGCAAAAATATAAAAATAAAAATTAAAAAAAAAAAAGTGAAACAGTTCAGTGATGAGGATTTGTACTTATGCCATAATGATTTGCAGTAAAAGAAGTATTTGAACAGCTTTATTGTGTACATATTATTTAAGACCCCATGAAATTATTCTGCATCCTTCCTGGACAGTATTGAGACTCCTCTAACACGGGCATTGGACTGGATTTCCATACGTGATTCAGAGTTCTTTTTATATATTCAGTTCTCTTTTCTAAGTTTACCTCTTACACTGAACCTGAGTCTCAAGGATCCTAAACAAATTTTAATTATGTTTGTAGTGTATGTGAGGAATTTTAAATATAATACTATTATTACATTGCAACTAAGAGATATCCCAGTGGCAATGTTTACTCACAGTAGCCCAGCAATGAAGTGGAATCGGTGTTAAGGGAACAGGGAACTGTAAATCAAGTAGGGATGACATAAAACTGTTAGTGCTCAACTGTAGAAGTATTGTAAAGCAATGAATAGAATTAAGTAATTTAAGGAGTTGAATCATGGCTGAGAAATGATATAATGGATGCAGAAATTTTCTCACGGAACTGGAGGGTGTATAGTAGAGATAGGATAGGAAAGGTAGGAGGGGGAGTATTCATTCTCATGAAAGAAGAATTTGTAAGCTACGAAAAAGTTAAAGATGACAAACATGAAATTCTAGGGGTAAGGCTCATCTCTAAAGATAATAGGCAACTCGATGTCTTTGGAGTGTACAGACCAGGAAAGGGTAGCGCAGATGCTGATTCAGAATTATTTGATAAGATAATCACATAATACCACATGGCTGATAAAACAGGCATGAGAGAGTTTTTAATAAGTAACTATGATCAGTGGAAAATGGTAAATAAAAATGTAAACAGACTCTGGGATGGGTTTAAAGCAATTGTTGAGGAATGTGAAAATAGGTTTGTACCTTTAAAGGTGGTAAGGAATGGTAAAGATCCACTATATTATAACAGGGAAGTAAAGAGACTAAGAAGGAGGTGCAGGTTGGAAAGAAATAGAGTTAGAAATGGTTGTGGAAGTAAGGAGAAATTGAAGGAACTTACTGGGAAATTGAATCTAGCAAAGAAGTCAGCTAAGGATACAAGGATACAAATTTTAGTGAAAAATGGAAGGGTATGGTATGGATAGGTACTTTAAGGCAGAAACAGGTCCAAGAAGGACATTCCAGGAATCATTAATGAACAAGGGAAGTGTGTTTGCGAGGATGTTCAAAAGGCAGAAGTATTCAGCCAGCAGTATGTAAAGATTGTTGGTTACGAGGATAATGTCCAGATAGAGGAGGTGACTAATACTAAAGAAGTATTAAAATTTACCTATGATAACAATGACCTTTACAGTAAGATACAAAAGTTGAAAACTAGAAAAGCAGCTGGAATTGATAAGATTTTGGGGGATATACTAAAGACAATGGGTTTGGATATAGTACCATATTTGAAGTACTTATTTGACTATTGTTTGCATGAAGGAACTTTACCAAATGAATGGAGAGTTGTTATAGTATCCCCAGTGTAAAGGAAAGGGTGATGGACATAAAGCTGAAAATTACAGGCCAGTCAGTTTGACATGCGTTGTATGCAAGCTTTGGGAAAATTTTCTTTCTGATTATATTAGACATGTTTGCAAAATTAATAACTGGTTTGATAGAAGGCAGTTTGGGTTTAGGAAAGGTTATTCCACTGAATCCCAACTTGTAGGATTCCAGCAAGATATAGCAAATATCCTGGATTCAGGAGGTCAATTGGACTGTATCGCGATTGATCTATCTAAGGCATTTGATAGGGTAGATCATGAGAGACTACTGGCAAAAATGAGTGCAATTGGACTTGGCAAAAGAGTGACTGAATGGGTGGCTCTGTTTCTAGAAAATAGAACTCAGAGAATTAGAGTAGGTGAAGCTTTATCTGTCCCTGTAAAAATTAAGAGGGGAATTCCTCAAGGCATTATTATTGGACCTTTATGTTTTCTTATATATATCAATGATATGTGTAAAGAAGTGGAATCCGAGATAAGGCTTTTCGCAGATGATGTTATTCTGTATAGAGTAATAAATAAGTTACAAGATTGTGAGCAACTGCAAAATGACCTAGATAATGTTGTGAGATGGACAGTAGGCAATGGTATGATGATAAACGGGGATAAAAGTCAGGTTGTGAGTTTCACAAATAGGAAAAGTCCTCTCAGTTTTAATTACTGCGTTGATGGGGTGAAAGTTCCCTTTGGAGATCATTGTAAATACCGAGGTATTAACATAAGGAAAGATCTACATTGGAGTAATCACATGAATATGATTGTAAATAAAGGGGACTATAAGAGATTCTAAAGCACTCAAGATTCCAAACATGAAAACATGATCTTGAGGTGGCTTAATGCCAAATTCTACTATATTGAATACTATTTATTGCTCTGTTCAAGCATTTTACAAGTACATACAACTTTGTTAAATTGAGGTTTTGATCTTGCTTTAGGGAACTTCCTAATCTACACACTTCCACACCTAGCTACAGAGTCTTTGGTTCCGTTTTTATATTTGATATACGAGATGATACTTATCTTCCAGGTGATTGTTGTTTTCCGCAACGTCTTCTTTCTTGAAGTTGTGAGTTCACTCGTATACACTATTCTACTGTTGCCGTGGTTACCTCTTCCCAACTATCCAGTCGATGTGTGTGCAGCTCTTTTCCCCGCTCGAGACTATGTTAGAGACACTCTCTGCCTCTAAACTATGGCTTCCCTTGAATTACTTGTGTTGAGTAGCAACTATCAGGTGACCTCCACTTGTCAATACTGAACAACTAAGTCTTTCACAGCTACTTCCATAATACAGTCTCTACCCGCTGTGAATACTATGAGTCTTAACGCCCTGTCTAAATACTCGTACGGCTCCCTGGACGTATATCCTTACTGAGGATTTCCCTTTGTGCCAAAGGCCTTATTGATCAGCTTAGGAATATTCTCCGCTTAAATGCTCTAGTTTCTGAGTGTATATGATTTCCCGGCTGACCGTCCCAGAATAACAATTATCAGCTGCTGTAAATTCGACTCCGAGCTCTTACTTGAAACTATTCATGACTTGACCGGATTACCGTCCCACTGATCTTCCCTTGCTCCAGGCTCCTTCCCAACTACTTCATCTGACTGTGAACTACTTACTGACTGATTACTTCATTGTGTCCCTCCTTAAGTCATTTTTCGTATTCTCAAAGTTACTATGCCCCAAAGACTTCGAATTCTGCATGATTCTGATTTGTCGTTCTCCTATTGGTCAGTGGTATCCCTTCCCCGAGGGAGTTGTAAACCTTTTCAATTATTCTAGACAGACGAATATCAGAAATTTCCCCTGGCCTACGTGCATTTCTGAGCATCTTATATCTGCCTCTTGACCAAGCAAACATCGCGATAAGGAAGTCACAAACATCGTTTGTGTACTCAACATTTCACCACTGCCTGGGTGGTTTCTTCTGTTCAGAAATGCATCTTCTTAACAATTCTCAATGTATGCTTCAAATTCATTTTAACATATAATTATTTTTACCGTGATATCTTGAGGTTATATCCCTTTTTTGACTCTATGATTCTTATTTTTACTTCACTCCTGTATTGTGAGGTCGCGGTTCGAGTTGAGATCGAGCCGATCGTTCACGGAGTATGAATTGCGGGCGGCACCGTGTCAGGGACACGACCTATATCATCTGATGGTCTGGCAGGCATAAATTTTTGGAAATGAGACAAAGTCTCTCATATTGCATTGGCACTGCCGGTGGCTCCGACTAGCCTACACAGTGGACTCCAGGGTATGCACTAGCCATGAAGTAAAAATAAGAATCATAGAGTAAAAAAAGGGATATAACCTCAAGGTATCAAGGTAAAAATAATTATATGTTAAAATGAATTTGAAGCATACATTGAGAAATGATGAGCTCAACTTAGCACACTGGGGCGAAAGCTGGCAACCATGAATGAGTTAGCTGTAATATTTATAATGTCCAATAATGGTCCAACTATATTGGTGTTAAGCAATATGTTCCAAGCTGTCAGCGGAGAAATGGCGTGGAATGACATTAGTAGGCGAATAAGTTTGAGTGGTGTCTTTAAAAGTAGGAAAGATCACAATATGAAGATAAAGTTGGTATTCAAGGGGACAAATTGGGTCCAATATTCTTTTATAGGACGAGGATTAAAGGACTGGAATAAATTATCAAGAGATGTTCGATAAATTTCCAAGTTCTTTAAAAGCATTTAAGAAAAAACTAGGTAAACAACTGATAGGGAATCTGCCACCCGGGTGATAGCCTTAAATGCAAATATGCAGTTGATTGATTGATTGATTTCGCCTGTATTTTTCGTTAAAAAGGTGCGTCAACTACACGAGAAAATACGCCATTATGCATTTTGTTGCGTGTGTCGGTGTGACATAAATATTATTATTCGCTTAGGTGTCAAATGAGAATAATTAGGTACATTTTCTTGTAACCATTTTTATGTTTTCTTAGTTTAAGATTTTAAATTTAATGGTAAATTCGCATTGTAACTGCAGATAGGCTACATATTGACCCCTTTTCCGGGGTCGCTCAGTCGTCGGAGCGAGAGTCCCAAAAGGGTGGACCGTTCGTAGGGCCAACTTTACTATTTCGGGACCGACCTTCAGAAAATTTATTTTTGAAGGGCCATAAGTGACTGGATAGATGACATAACGTGGAATAAAAATCAGAACAAAATAACACTATTTATTAAAATATAAAGGAAGAACCCAGTCTGGACAATGCAGAAAAAAATATATAATATTTCCATAAACATAATTCAAATCAATTGTTTCTCATTAGCAATAATGAATGTAAGTCCTCTGCATGCTTAGAGTTATATCCAATCAATCCAATCAATACTGATCTGCATTTAGGGCAGTCGCCCAGGTGGCAGATTCCCTATCTGTTGCTTTCCTAGCCTTTTCCGAAATGATTTCAAAGAAATTGGAAATTTATTGAACATCTCCCTTGGTAAGTTATTCCAATCCCATTCCATTAGATTCAGTTACATCTTCAATGAAACTCCACCTGAAGTCATACGCTGTAACATTTGACCAATCACAAAATTAGTGATAATGATAATTAGTGATAATGTCGTTATGAACAAAAACCAAAAGAATGCTACATTAAACATGAAATGACTGTATTTCCTTATTTCATTAATCTTTATAAATTATTATTCCTCATCATAAGAGCTTGGGTAGCTTCCCATTAATTAATCCTTTCCAAATTATAGTGTCTTTCATCAGAAATATATTAGTTTTTATTTTCTTTCTAGAAGTTTCCTTTATCATGCTTTAAAAGATTCTGTACCATTTTATAATAAGACTATTTTTCCCATACTCTGAAAATCTACTTGCAAAACATTTGGAAATCTGAAAACATTATCGTCAAAAATACTTCGAATAATTTCTTTACAAATTCACTGCAATTATCTTTACAGATTTCATTTTAGCACCTTTGGGAAATTCATTACAAAATTCTGTAACACATTTGGAAATTCTTTAATAAATTATTTTGGGAATTTCTTTGGCATATTTCCCCTCTCTCGCAGATTTCGCTCGACTGTATTCTTTTTATACATCACATGAAACGATTTCTCACTGACTAATACACTGTGGATAGACAGAGCATCACGTAGCATCACGCGCAATCAACAATAACATCATTGGACATTAAATCACACAAAATCACTAAAAGAATAAACATTCATGGAAATACAGGGATAAACTGTCGCGCAATAACATAATCTCCCCCAACTGTCAATCAGCAGATTTTATTACACTGTCGAAAATATTACATTTTATTATTATTTTATTTATTTATTATTATTATGTGTCCCTTTAGAATTCGGTTGAAGACCCTCACAGTATTAACCGATCATAGTGAGGATTCACCATGACTAGTGTTAAACGACAAAATAGGATGAGTAAAAGAATAATCTTGGAGAAATAATCATCATCACCATCGGTTAAAGAACTTCAAAGAATGTGCTCATAATCCTCAGGGAAAAGAAAATAATATTCGAGTCATACATTACACCATACTAGTTGTTGAGCGAAGAAAAAAAAACTATTATTATTCCCCAAACACTATTTTATCACCATAAATCACTATAATCATCACGACTGACATGCACCCTAGTGGTCCCATATCGTCAATTATCATAATAAAAATCCATCATCACAATAATCGCTCATTTTTAATCCTCAACAACCATTCAAAATTTCCGACTCTTCATTATTATTATTATAATTATAATTATAATTATTATTTCCCTGATCATTGCTCCTAGAAGCGTCTTCTCGATGAGCTGCCTACTGTTCACAGCAATCACCATCCCTTCTAAGATCAATTTTATTTCACAAACCAGTTGTTCATTAAAACTTCGATTTAATTGTAGTTTTAATTTTATATTTTTAATTTCATTCTCGTCGTCATGATTATTATGAAGTCACATTTTATTCTTATTATCATCACTATGATTATTATTAGGCTTCCTTTCCCCCATAATTCCTTTTGAAGACCTTAATTGTTCGTGACCTTGTGAAATTCGCTGGCAACTGGGGTTATTCATCCCTGAATCAAATAACAATATTCCAAGAGAATGCAAAAGAAGAGAAAAAATTGAAACTAATATGTCAATGAATCCATGACTACTCTACCATCACCACCAGACTACCAGACATTTCAACAGAAACTACATTTCATTAAATAAGAATACAATCTAACTAGCCGTCTACTGAAAGAAGAAATGTGACAAAAGTACTTATTGTTCCGATGTAAATTTCCGGTGTCTGGACGTAGCTATAGATGTCGGTTACTCTTCTTCACTATGGTGGCTTATAGATGAACAAATTCATCGTGCTGGCGTGCACACGTTGGTTTAAAACATCATAACCCTGGCGAAGTACAATAGCGTTGCATCACTCCAGCAATGTTCCAGAAAATTCCAGGATTTCCTTCTGGTTCGCTTCATGATGACGGCTGGTCTTCGAGGAGATAGCTGAAACTGAAATTATATATTAAAAATAGGATCCACACTTGTTGTATATCACTAGATTGTCTTACGGTACTTGACTGGCGCAATGATGTACACTTAGGTTCAGTTCTACCAAAAGCTTCGAATTTCGAGCACATTTACCAGTCTACAGTACATCTTTGAGCTGACGGAACATTATATTATTGGTAAAACGGTGTTCATAGGCCAGGTTTATTCTCGAATGTTCTCTTTAGATAGTCATCCTCCCTTGTAGTTCTTACTGGAACATTCTACAAGTTTCTGCCGCAACACTCGGCGTAATGAGCGCACTGACTGTCCGTGGTTTAGAAAGTTCCACCAGGAAAAATGTGTGGCTGTAATAATATAGCACTACACTGAATTGAGTTTACGAAAGGTTGAATTAGCACTCACTAATAATGGTCATCGTGCAATACAAGAAATAGACGGTTAATACCACTGTTTGTTAACTCTTCTGGAGAATACTGTTCGCTGTCCTTCCTGTAACTATACGAACGTTCGTCTTCTCTCTAGAGGCTAAACTGTTCTACTTTCTTCCAGAGACTCGGCTTTGATTTTTTTCTAGAAAGATCCTCCGACCATCCAACACCTTCATTGATTTTCATTAGCTGTCGACTATCCTGCAACGTGATTCGTCCTTCAAACTTGCGAGTGGATTTCTCTGGAATGTCGCTCCCCTCTTGGCTATCGGCGCGCTAGGTGACGTAACCTCGTGAAGTGGCGACCTTCACCGGCCTGCTGACCCAGTTCTCACTCGTCCCCAGCGGAACGGCACGGTAATCAGCTGATGCTCGCTCTCTCGTAAACCAATATTTCATTACAAAATTTCACAAACTTTCCAAAATTCAATAAAACACCATTTGAACGGGTACAGTATGCCTTTTATCCTTACCTTTTTTTTACTTAGACCGTTGTGGAATGTTTGTGATGAAATCCAAGAATTAAATAACCTTCCTAATTTTGGTTTCTAAAAGTTGGCAGGTATGATAAATTATTCCAACCCCCAATTTCTGTCCTTATTTACATGAATGATAGGAAAGTCTATGGCTAAAATTATGGCCTTGAGTTACAAGATCACAATATGAATGGAATCATGTTGAAATCTTTCTATTAAATAAATATAAACTGATAATGACTAATGGAATTTGGGAGCCATAAATATACAAATAAATAATTCTTAAAAATTGCCGGCTGTTGAGACTCATTTTCCAGGGTCGTTGCCTTGTAACAAGGAGATCTGAATCACTGATACCTGGAAAATAATATTGGGAAAGGAGTCCGTCTGGTATTTTCCCCCACCCATAAAATTAAACAGAATATATCTTAATATCATACAAATTTACTTAATCAATTAAACCATAATATATCTTAAAATCTGAGCATAGCTCGTCGTAATACACCCTTGAACATATATATAGCAAAATAAACAGAATATTAATATGAATAATTAATGTCTCTATTATGAAGTAACTCTCTCTCTCCATAGGAACTCAGTTTATCCCGAAACGCATATTATACACACGCAGTCATGACTTTTTCGAAAATGGACTCCCTTTTGCTGATAGCGTTGATATGCTGTATTTTGGAACGGCCCAACACGTTACCTGATGCAGATATTCTTAACCATAGAATATTGTCCCACTCCAGCATCACTCTTCCTGGTTCCGTCAACTGAAGATCTCAAAAACTCCCAACATGGCATGGGACCTCTTCCCTCAACTCGTACCAAACACTTCTCTGATTACCACAAGTATCACCTCTGCACACTGCAAGCTGCAACTTCCGACTACTGACGCGTGCTTGCACCACACTAGCCCAAGCCAACACAACAGCATCTTAAAATAGCCCAGTTCTGGGAATTTCTCTACTTTAGCTCCGTCAACACGTAAACATCCACTCGGCGAATCGTCACGTAGGTACACAACCAGGAGATAAACTGAGTGAACTAAACACGCTAGTCCCAAATAAATATCGAGATTATATACAATAATGAGAGTTCCAAAAAGAGTTACTAAGCCGCGACGGCTAAATACACACATAATTGAAATATACACATGAATAAATAATAATAATAATAATAATAATAATAATAATAATAATAATAATAATAATAATAATAATAATAATAATAATAATAATAATAATATCTGACCGGGGTTTGTCAGGTTACAGTGTTAAAGGCAATCCAATTTGAAGTCATAGAATTGTTACCATGAACCTTAAGTGGCTTAATCATTTAAGGATGACACTGAATGTTCTTGTAGAAAGCTTGTAGTATTATCATAGAGTAGCCTACATGAATGATAGAAAAGTCTATTGCTAAAATTATGGTCTTGAGTTACAAGATCAAAATATGAATGAAATCTGGTTAAAAAAAAATAAAACATTTATTGCAGCAAAATAGCGATACATTAGTGAAAGGTGTTATATCAATTTAACCCTTGCACCATTGGTTGCATAGTCTCTGATTGATCTAGTCCTCTTGTTGCAGAATTCTAAGTGATATCGTTCACATAAATGTCCACATAATGTACACTTGCATGTGTTTGACGGTTCGTGGTATGTTGGATTTTCGCAAATGACATGGTGGAATCCATGTACTGCAAGTCTTGTAAACACGTGCCTCGTCTCAAAATTGCTGCTGTCCACGTACAGTCGATCATGGCCCCAGTTCC
The DNA here is from genome assembly GCF_040414725.1 of Anabrus simplex. Classification (NCBI taxonomy): domain Eukaryota; kingdom Metazoa; phylum Arthropoda; class Insecta; order Orthoptera; family Tettigoniidae; genus Anabrus; species Anabrus simplex. Next base: position 23,735,803 of record NC_090267.1, read on the forward strand.
ATAGAATTTCGTGGATACTTCTTGACTTTTCCTTATTAGTGTTCTTAGTATGTTCTCCGATGCCGTCGTGTTAGGTAGGGGATACATTGTCCTTAAATCCTCTATGAGGAAAGTTTCCCGTGCGAGAAGGTAGACTAATCTGGATCTTCTTGTTTTTGCCACTCCAATTGCTCTTTTGATGTATGTTGCTTTAACTCTTTCCAGTGTTGCTAAGTTCTTTTCATTCAGGTCCGAGCATTAGTACAAAGGAAGCTCGAGGAAACTCTAGGAAGAGACAGCGTCTGGACAAGAATCATAAACTCCATAAATGAATGGAACAAAATACGGATCTCGGACAGCCTAGACCTTTCAGAACCAATAACTCAAACAAATGGTGTACCAAGGGGACCCACTAAGCCCTCTGCTGTTCATCCTGGCAGCCAAGGACATTATGGTAACTGCACAAAATGAAGATGTAGCAGCATACGCCTATGTGGATGATATTGTGATTGGTTTAAAAAGCTTAAAGAAACTGCAGAACACTATAGATGAAGTGGGAAAATGGTGCAAGGAACACAAGTTCGTAATTAACACCGAGAAGACGGAAATGATGGTGTTCAGATCAGGAAGGCAAATACCAAAATCGACAAGAGTCACCGTAGAAGGGAAAATAATATTGTACAGCGTTGACGGAATATTTTTCTTGTGCCAGGATGGGCGACCAATTTTATGTCCCTGCAGCTACTCTTTTCTTCTCTAGCCCGACAAAAGTTTCTCGCGCCGACATGCTTTTGACTGGAGTGTCAATCTACTTTTTAAGTCCCACAGTTGGATAATTTTATGTGTCTAACTTTTATTTCTCTGTGATTTCACTTCCTCTTCCTCACGGTTGGTAATAAATTTTCTTGAACCGTTCGTTTACTCTTGCAATCACATTGGGCATAAATTCTTCTTGAACCGTTCTAGCAATCGGGTGAACGACTAATTTATTTATGGCGAACGGACTTCTATTCTTTCCTCTATAATAACTACACGCCGGCGTTCAAGAAAATCTAGCTAGCAGCATTATACATCTCAGTGATTAAAATTATTATATAAAAATATTTTTTTTACGTGGAATCGACTGGGAAACCGCGCCTCTTATTTTTCAGAACTTCTGCATATCCGTCTGATCATTAAATGCAATTATAATCAGCCTTCAAGTTTAGCCAATCATCATTCAAGAGACCGAGTTAAAATGATTCTTCTATAATAAAAATACCAATAATAAGAATTTAAATTCTTAAATACCAGCTTTATTTATAACCATCTAGTAACTTAGGATGAATTTAAAAACTATTTAAACATTCATTTGCACACATCATAATCTCATTCAGAAAGATAAAGAAAGTTCTTGTTTGAAGTTTAATTATTATCATATTAAAAGAAAAATGACGAAAATATTAAAGAGAAATGACAAAAAATAGTGGATGTCAGACAATACGAATGTCAAAAATAAGGAATGTCAAAAATGCTTTCTCATTATTTAATATTATTTTTCATTCTGTATACTTCTAACTTCATTCATAACGTAGACAGAATAAGTAAAGTTCCATTTGTATAGCTTCCAGTGGCTATATTATATCAACTAATAAACAAAAATGAAATATTGTACCTGTCCAAGGCTTCAGTACATAAACAAGTTACCGTGGTTCATGAATACGGCCTTAGAATGGAACACCTCCGATGAGCTTCGAACTCAGCCCAGTTATCGAAGTCTCACCTTCCCCTACTAGAATGATTCGCTGGCTGAGTCGGTATAGCATTTCGGATCTGACTGGTGTGTTCGATGGGGCTATAATTTTCTAATAATCTCTATAGTAGGGGAATATTAATTATGAGAGGAACACATTTCATTACTAATGAGAAGAGAAACAATATCTTGTATAACAATTTTACTATACTAGTGAAACACATCTTATTAACATGGATATGCCATACAACGCACTTTACAAATATTATTTAGATTGATCTTGACGTCATGAACGTTCGTTAGTCTCTCTCTGCACCTCATTCAACGTTAAATTATTTCAAATTCAAAGGAGCCTTTCTCCTGACTTATTTACACTGTTTCAAATTTAGAGAGGCATTTCTCTCTAATCATTTACACTTATCACTTTGCGCACACGTTTAATTAGTATGGACATACCCTGCTGTAATTCAGTTTACCTGCTGAGAATGAATGTATTCAAATTATATCAAGTTACGATATCTATGGTCGGATGAACTGAAGTAGGGGTATGTTACTTATGTGTACATTCCCAAATCTTTGAAAGTCGTATCACAACACTTCCCTAAATTAATCATGACTGAATATGCAATGTAATAAACACGAATGTTTCATCAGGATTTCTATCAATACACATATCAGGACATTATTTACACTAGGTTGCTACCTGTGGACAAACATAGAGCGACTCGAATACCAGACATCATAGACAGAGTATAATAGCACTTCCTGTAAGAGATGGGCAAGCATTTCAAACATACACAATGGGTCACAGATGGCCCAAGTCATCTGCTGCTAGTGACAGTAAGCTTTCACTGTCTCCTCGAATGAACCCAGGATCTTCTGAGACGAGGTATATCTAACCTGGAACTCCCTACACGCTGTTGATAATTAAGGAAATAAATTGGAGGGATCCTTCTTTTAATACACATCGGAATCTATGCGACGTTGGTAATATTTAAATCGTTGTGCCGAGAGGAATGAACCAACTACTTGTATTCTTTTCCCTTTCACTGAAGCAACACTCTACTGCGTCCGTTTGACGGGCTCGTAAATCCCCAGCTGTGACCCGCCCACGACCCACTTCCTACAGCGGTCACCGGGTCCTGTCATACAATTGCTTCACGGCAAATAATCTCACTTCTTTCTTTTCTAGCCACAATGGCAGCACATTAAATATTGGCTCTAAATCCGGCCGTAATCGTCATCTTCGTAGCACGGTATCCACCTCGTGCATATTAACAACAGACTCCAGGGGAAACTTTACATTTCTACTTCACAATATACATTAGGGCTACAGCCTGCTTAGTTACCTCGTACTTCCTATCGGTACCTCGAATACAATGCCATTTAATGATGAACCCCTGCCACACGTGTCCAAGTTACCTCACGCATTCACGAGCTGAATAATTAACAATATATATATATATATACCCCAATGTCTCCATCCGTTGCTTCACAGCAGGCTTAATTACTACTTAGGAGTACTCCCTAAGAGCTTGTGAAGTGCAAAAAAAAAAAAAGGCAAATCAAGAGAAGATTATAACTGGAGTCATTTTTACAGAATATTTAAGCCCTCTTTACTTGACAGCACTTAACCCTTAATTAATCTAAGGTCCTTAGAATTACGTCATGCATTACGAAACCCTTATATAAAAATGGAAGTAAAATATGGTTATTTCAAACCATGATGAAGGTATTCCATAAAGACCCAAAATAAAAATAAAATTACTATTATTATCCCTTTGAAATCGCATATTGGCAATCTACGTTACATCTACATGCAAATTTACTCTATATTTACAATAGGAACTGACTTTCATAGCTAATAATGGTTGGAAATGTACTCAGCCTTCAGGATACCACGAACACAGCTTTACAGGAGGGCACGCCCATGAATTTACTCTGCTCTCATGACGTCATCAGCGATGTGAAGTCCTTTGATGACCAACTGGCAAGTCACGAACATGATGGCTTAATCTCGTGCGACGTTCCAGACTTTCTCTGCTACACAGGCGAAATTCTGGCAGAAAGCCAGATGTCTCGTTCACTCCGACGTTCTTGTAGACTCCTTATGTAAATGAGGGGAAGTTATCCCATGTGAATGCGTTAGTTTGTGTTACACATCACAAATTAAATATGGCACAAGCATTCCAACCCAATGTCGGTAATGTCCCTGAAGCCCGACATTATTCCCTTCTCATCTACCTATCCCTTTTATAGACAGCAGATAGTTACTCTGGGCCCTGAAATTCCACTGGTTCACTTAGAAACGTCACTGGTTATGCCACTACTGGGTTAGCACTCTCGTATTTCACGACAAGAATTCAGGCGTACTCTACTGCCCTTAGTCATACGTAAGTCGAGCTCTCTACTGCGTTAGGGATTGATCTAACGTGGCGCTGCCCTAATCATGCCGACAATGAGCCGTTCATTCACTTTCCTTAAATTTCTCATTTATATCGAGTACACCCGCTCCACGCACCTAGTTAAATACGTGCCTATTTATGTTAATTGAGCCGTCTTAGTTTAGGCATATATGAGGCTCGGTGCATGACCTCTTCGACACATGGACAACGGTCATTACGGTTTCGTACAGTTCCTACTATATTAATTAGCGGCACACCGTACGCGCAAACAACTTACTCAGATTGTGGTTATTTCCATATATATTCACAAACTTAAATAAATCACTGCATTACACTGCTCAAATTACAGGATGCTTTCTTCATAAACGACTCACACACAAATCACGACGAACTACTAAAGAACTGACGTTGAACTGGAAATGAACTGGTAGTGCCTGTTCTTTTTTTTTTTCGGGGGGGGGCCCCCGAAGCCCGCTCCCCCCGCGTGACCATCGACTCAATCTACATGGCCTCCGACATGCTATTAGTTCTAAGAAGAAAGAGATAGCAGGGAGGAGTGGAAGTGTGATACTACAGGAGTATCTGCCTGTCCCCATGCTCAGCATGCTACCAGGCCAGATGTGGTGGTGGGTATTAATAGTGGTGTAATCAGGTAGTAAGGGTCAGGACAAAACCACATAGGCAGAAATAGAAAGGTGCCTACATGTAAAACCTGACATTTTATAGATAGCACATGCAAGGATGTGGGTCTGGAGAGGTCCAGGTAATTGTGTTAGTTGGGAATAGGTATCATGCACAGTCATAAGCCTATTCCTCGCCATGCCAGTTAGTCAGGGGATCAGTCCTTCTGGGCACTGCTGTGACTAGCGCGGGCCGTGCCGGTTGCCGAGCCATGTGGCAATAGCCACTAGTGCCTGCCGAGCCATGCGGCAATAGCCACTAGTGCCTGCCGCACCGCCCAACCCCCTTGAGGTCCCTCGTACCCAGTCTCCAATCCCGGAGAATGAGGCCAAGCCCGCCGAGGCGGGGACCTGCTGGATGGTTATGGGACATGGCGCCGGGCCTCCTTCCTCTCTGCCCGCGCCATGGCCCGGTAGACAGGGCAACTGCGATGGGAGGCCGGGTGGCCCCCCGAACAGTTGGCACACACCGGCGCCTCCTTAAGTGCTGCGCAGGCCGTGTAGTGGTGATCACCACCACAGCGGTTGCACCTCACCTCGACCCCACAGCTGACCTGACGGTGGCCCCACCTCAGACAGCGGAAACACTGCAAGAGCTGCTGAGGGGGACGTTTTACTCTCACCCGACTGCCGCTAGCCGCTGAGGTCCTCTCCTGATTGGCTCCTTGGCTGACTGCTGTCCTGGGAGCAGTCTTGGCTTGCGGCTGGGCGGCCATCTCCTGATGGGCCGGCGTCGCCTTCTGCTTCCTGGTCCGGTGTCGTCTTCTTCTTCTTCCCGGGCGTGTCTTCCCGGCAGGGGAAGAGGCCTCGTCCTGGTGGCCCTCCTCCCGGCCTGGTGACCCCGGGGTAGCTGGTGGTTCCGCTGCGTCGCCGTCTTCTTCCTTCTCCTGGCTGGCGGAGGCGGCGTCGGTCGGTGCTAACACTCGACTGCGTTCCCGATCCTTGGGGGCGCACATCGAGGTCTGCAGCTCGACAGACACGATAGCAGGCTGGGCCTGGGTAGCAGCCTCCGAACGCCATGGGACGTCCTTTTCCACTGCTGTGCTCCTATCCGCCATCAGGGGCGCCTTCCTGGATTGCACTCGGGTGACCGGCCCTTCCTGGTAGGCCTGGGTCTGTGACCACTTCGTGGAGGTGGCCCTTGGAGGAGTGGTCTGCGTCCACTTCGCAATTCCGAGTCGCTCAGCCTGGGTCGCACAGTCGCGGCGCCAGGGGGCGGCATGCTCCACCTCCGTAGTGGCGTCGCTGGTCTCCGACCGGGTGGCTTGTACTAGGTCAGTGTTAACCGCCCTATGCCTTAGCCTCCTCGGCGTCTGGGTGATGGCCTCCCTGGTCTCCGGCTCAGCATTCCTCCTGAGGGCGCCGGCGTTCGTCCCTGGCACGCCGTCCCTCCCAGGTAGTCGGACGACCTGAAACAGAGTAGAGAGCTCCATCTCCACGTCGTGCACCCGCTCCTGGTCGTGATGCCTTATGATAAGGCCTCCTGGTAGAAAGCTCTCCACGGACATGGTCGTCGGTAGCCTCCTGCCTCCCTGGAGGGGGCGCCGCACTCTGTCCAGGACTAGGGCCCGTTCGGAATGAACAGGGCGACCTGGCCTGTAGTAGACGAGCAGCGCCTCGTACTCCGGATCGGTGTAGCCCTCAGAGAAGAAAAAGCCGTCGGGGGGTTGCACCCATCCCTGTGCGGCTCCGTCTCCACCTCGGTCTGTGACGCGTCCTGCTCCGTCGGTGAGGACGATGTCTTTGGTTCAGGGTGGTCCTCCATCCATTGCCGCGTTGTGTAGAAGCGGCCTCCCCTGTAGATAACTCCTTTCGCCAACGCCATGCCATAGGAAGCGTCCCTGAAGTTCGCCGTGGTCATCCTGAAATAAAATCCTGAAAGAGAGATGGTAGTGCCTGTTCTTCAGCTCCTTACTTTATAGGCGAGATGCCCTGGTACTAGCAGTGGGGGAAAAACGCAACCCCTTCTCAAAATGTGCTCCGATAATACGCAACGTACAGTGACGAATATCAAATTGTAGCTCCTGTATTCCCATTTTCACTGAGTGAATATTATTAAAATAGCTTCATAGATTCTCAAGCAATCTTAAAAGCATCCTTTTGTCTCTGTTGGTGATTGATGACGACCACTAGGAGAATCCTTCAGTTCGCTGCCACGGTTGGGACTCAACATCTGTTAACCATTAAGACGCGCCCCTGTTACGGCGTATCTACCATTCTTTCAATTAAGTAGAGAACTTCTCGGTCTCATAATTATGTGTAAAATTCCCTGATTCAAATGAATGTTTGCACGTGACTCTCCGTCGAGTATTTTGCGATTTATAAAAATTATCGAGGGAAAAACAATTGAACTCGATGAGTTGGCAGTGTGAATGAATGATGGAAATAGGGTATAATGTTAGTTCTCACATTGGATGTACTCCCTGAGCCTTGCTAGTGACCTAGATTCTCTGTCACGTGATAACGCGTCTCTTTCTGTCTTGCTCGTGGTTGGAGTGAGAAAACTTCACGTACAAGCGCTCTTGCACCGCCTCGCTGCTAATTACCAGCAACTAGAGTTGGGTCGCGCGACTCAGGTTACTGCCAATCGTATCCCGGAGCGGGTGGAAAAATTCTAACTTGGGCAGTTTTTTATCATGGAATGATGCGGAAAACGGCATATTTCAACTCCTGGGTATCATGACATACTATAAGTGACGTTGTGAACGGTCACAGTACCATGCCGGCATTTGCCTGGAGGAGAAATGGGAAACCCTGGAAAAGCACTTCCAGGATAGCTGAGGTGGGAATCGAACCCACCTCTACTTAGTTTACCTCCCGAGGCTGAGTGGACCCCGTTCCAGCCCTCGTAACACTTTTCAAATTTCGTGGCAGAGCCGGGAATCCAACCCGGGCCTCTGAGGGTGGCAGCTAATCACAATAACCACTACACCACAAAAGCGAGTAAAGGAGACTCTGGATACTGAAGGTAAATTTATGGCCTCCTCCATTGAGCAGACAGCTCCGTGTCAGGATAGCCGAGCGGTCTAAGGCACCAGACTCAAGGGAATACCTTGCCTGTATGACGCAGGCCAGAAGATTTGTGGTCGTCTCTGAGGGCGTGGGTTCGAATCCCACTCCTGACAATTATTATTATTATTATTATTATTATTATTATTATTATTATTATTGAATTTCCCATTACAAACCCTATTTTACAAGTAGTATATTAGGGCTATAGATAGTGAGACTAAGTTAATACATGACAATTGAATTAAAATAGAGATGACTTATAAATGAAATGGAGAAATTTAACAAACACTTTATAACAGCATCTTCTCTGAAATACCATAGTGAGAGGTGCTTGGTATTCTATATTACACATGTTTAAATGCATTAATAATTCATATCAACTCCTGTTAAAAATCGGACACTCAAATAAATGATGAGGAACAGTTTGTTGCATTTCACAGGTACAGCTGTAGGGCTTCTGAATACTGATTCCAAACCTCTCGAAGTATGATCCAAACTTTCCATGTCCTGTCAAACACTGAGTTATAATATGTTCATGTTGCAAAAACCTACTTTGTAGTGTGTCTTGAATATTTGGAAAGAACAACTCCCTTGTTAGCTGGCCATTAGTGCTGGTGATCCATTGGTTGTTCTACGTATCTTTTGTATTCTCCTTCAGTTCCTTTTGTACATGAGACATAGGGGACTTTCATATATCAACAAGGCGTCAGAAGAAGTAGTAGCTGCTTTGGCAAGTTCATCAGATCTCTCATTTCCTTCTACTCCGTCATGACCTCGGACCCATTTCATGCAGATATGGTTACTGTAGCCTAATATGTGTGATCTTATATTAACAGCTACCGGATGAAAGTTATATTTTTCTTGGATTGCTCTCAAAGCTGCCTGAGAGTCACTCAATATTTGTAATGCCTAGTGTATAGTGCACAATTCGGCTTGAAAGACTGAACATGAGGGAGATAGTCTAAATTTTTCAGCATGCACCTCACTGTTATTCTGTATCACTACAAAAGCACATCCTACAAGCCAGCCATCATTTTCTTTGCTAATCCGGGATCCGTCCGTATAAATATTGTAATGATGTTGTGTGTTGCACACTTCTTGCACAAGATTATTGGCAAATTTACTTGGGTGATTTGCTGTCAATGCATTAGCTTGCAGTTCAGGAGTAACCATTAATATCCTATCAGGATATAAAACACCTTTTTTTGTTAATGTGAGCTCAGCTTTGGCAATGGCTGTTAAATAGAGATGTGGGATTCCCGCCACAACAAGGGCTGCTTCCGTGGATATTGTGCGGTATGCATGAATAATTCTGAGTACAAAAGCTCTTTGAATTTGGGCTAGTTTATTATACAAGGGAAATAAGGAAATTTAAAAAAATGTAGAATAGTAAACAGGAAAATCAAAGAGGGTAGGGAGCATAGAGAAACTAGAAAACAGCTAATGAGGGAACTGAATAGAGTGAAAAAGGAAGCAAAAGAGAAATATATGAAAGGCATACTTCAAGAGGGTAATGACCACAAAGGGAAATGGAAAAAGGTGTATTCATATATTAGGAATAAAAAAGGAAAAGGAATCCAAATTCCTACAATGGTGGGAGAAGGGGGTGAACACAATTCAACAGATACTGAGAAAGCAAATCTATTTAGTAGGGAATTCAGAGATTCAGTAGAAGATTGTCAGGAGTTGGACACAGTAACAGAAGATAGAGAGGGAGAGACACATAGGGAAACAAGAAGCTTCTCATTCACAAATGAAGATATTTTCAGAGAAATCCAACTGCTTCAGCAAGGAAAAGCAGCAGGAAGTGATGAAATTACTGGGGAGGTATTAAGGACAATGGGTGGTACATAGTGCCTTATTTAAAATTTCTCTTTGACTATGTCATAAATAATAGTGTAATACCAAAGGAATGGAAGGAATCTATAATAATACCAATTTATAAAGGAAAGGGTGATAAAAGGAAACCAGAGAACTACAGACCAATCAGCCTGACCAGTATAGTTTGTAAAATACTGGAGAGTTTAATATCAAAGTACATCAGAATGATATGTGATGATAAAAATTGGTTCATGAGGAGCCAGTATGGATTTAGAAAGAAATTTTCTTGTGAGACACAACTGGTGGGATTTCAGCAGGACATATCAGATCAGTTGGATTCAGGAGGCCAGTTAGATTGCATAGCCATAGATCTTTCCAAAGCCTTTGATAGAGTAGAACATGGAATATTATTAAAGAAATTGGAGGGAATAGGTTTGGACGTAAGGGTTATACGTTGGATAAGAACATTTCTAAATTCAAGGGTTCAGAAAGTCAAAGTAGGAAATAATATATCACAGGAAGAGAAAGTTTGGAAGGGAATCGCACAGGGTAGTATAATCGGTCCGTTACTTTTCTTAATATACACAAATGATTTAGGGAACAATATAACATCAAAAATAAGATTGTATGCAGATGATATAATTGTTTATAGGGAAATAAATAACATTGAGGATTGTTCAGAATTACAAAGGGACCTTGAAAGTATCCAACAGTGGGTTGAAGAAAATAATATGAAGGTTAATGGAGGCAAATCAACTTTTACAACGTTTACAAACAGGAGCTTTAAAACTGAATTTGAATATACTTTGGATGAGGTAGTTATCCCAAAAGATGGCAAGTGCAAATGCTTAGGTGTGAGGTTTGAAAGTAATTTGCACTGGAAGGGTCATGTTGATGACATTGTTGGGAAAGCATACAGATCGTTACATGTCATAATGAGGCTACTTAAAGGATGCAACAAAGAATTAAAAGAAAAAGTTACTTAAGTATGGTTCGTCCGTTATTGGAATATGCAAACAGTGTTTGGGATCCTCACCAAGAATACCTAATAAAAGAAATAGATAGTGTGCAGAGGAAAGCAGCAAGATTTGTAACAGGGGATTTCAGGAGAAAGAGTAGTGTATCAGAAATGTTAGAGGAACTTGGGTGGGAAACTTTAAGTAAGAGAAGGGAGAAAACTAGACTTATAGGATTATATAGAGCCTATACAGGAGAAGAAGCATGGAGAGAAATCCGTGAGAGGCTTCAGTTGGAAAATAATTATATTGGCAGAACTGACCACAAGTATAAAATTAGAAGGAATTTTAGCAGAAGTGACTGGGATAAATTTTCATTCATTGGGAAGGGTGTGAAGGAGTGGAACAGTTTACCAGGGGTAGTGTTTGATCCTTTTCCAAAATCTGTACAGGTATTCAAGAAGAGAATAAACAGCAACAGGGAAAATAAATGAAATGTTAGAGGGCATTCGACCAGTGCAGGCTATTGTAAATAAAAAATGTGTGTAAAAAAAATTTAATTCCATCCCCAGGTCCATGGAGTTTGGACAGCCAAAGTAGGGGACTGCCTTTAGGGGTGAAGTACAGTGGGGACTTCGAGGGTCCTGGGACCGCTACGGTAGCTGTGAAGGCCCTTCAGGAACTCTGAAAAGTGGTGGCAAAAGGGGGTTCTGGTTAAGACGCAGTAGGTCGTTATGCTACTTAGGTTCCAAAATGGGTAAAGAAAAGTAAATAAATGCATGGTAAATTTTAATCTTATATCAGTTGCATAGTATTATTTGAAGTAATTCCACATACTGTATATGAGTTGACTATGTTTGTAAGTATAGGAGATATTATAAGTAGAATTTTGTAAACAATATAAATTTATTAAGGATGGTCTGTTTGTTTAATAAAAAAATTGTTAGCATAAATTGTATATTATTGTATTCTAGAAAAAAATTCTTCTCTTGTTAATTTAATATTTAGTGCTTGACAATAATGTATTTTAGTGTACCATTTGCCACCGAGGTAGACACCTCATTTGCAAATAAAGAGATTTTGATTTGATTTGAACCCACTTCCTTTTCAATACATTACGATAAGCAGATGAACCATACAGTAATAATGGTTCCACTGCTACATGATACATTGTCTTTAATAGTTCTAGATTAAGTCCCCATGTCAGTCCGGTAGCAATAGTGAAGCCAGACAGAAATTTGCTAGCTTTGGTAGACAGAACATTGAAATGCGCTCTAAATGTTAGTTTTCTGTCTGAAACAACACCTAAGTATGACATTTGGTCCACCAATTTTATAACTTGTCCATTCATGTGTACTACAGGTGTTTCAGCTTTCCTCTTCCTCGTAATGAACATGCCGCTCGTTTTTTGAGGGTTGAACTCCAATTTATTTTCAAATCCCCAGTTGTAAATTATATTCAGCGCTGTATTAGCTCGAAAAGTCAAATTTGAAACATCATTACTTTTAAGTAAGAGAGGAGCATCATCTGCATAAGCAATTATGTGACAGACAGCAGGTAATTCCAAAATCAGTAAATCATCATATAGAATTGTCCAAAATCCTGGACTACATGCAGAACCTTGAGGACAGCCTTTGGTGACATTTTTGGTAAATGTAGTACTGCCCATTGTGAGCTTTGCCATTCGATTATTAAAGTAGTTTCTGATTTTTATATACAAGTTTCTAGGACAGGATTTTTTCTTCAATTGATGTAATATTTTTGGCCACCAGGCATTGTGAAACGCTCCTGAAATATCTAGCGAGATCAGCAGAGCGGTCTTCTTTTCTGCAAATACCTCTTCTATCCATTCGACTACCAGTCGTATTGCATCCTCTGTTGACTTCTGTGCTGTGAACCCAAACTGGTTGTCCTTTAAAAGATTGTTACTGCGGAGGTGGAACATAACTCAATCAATTAATAGCTTTTCTAATATTTTTCCTAACACTGGCAATAGACATATAGGCCTATAAGATTTTGCACTAGCTTTGTTTGAAGAATTTGGTTTTGGAATCATTTTCACTGCAGCCACCTTCCAACAGTCAGGGAACACACCAAGTTCCAGGCACATATTAAATATATTCAGAAATAGTTTTGGGCAACACATTTGGATATTTTTTTATTATATTGGCTGATATTCCGTCCATTCCTGGGGATTTATTAACACATTGTTTGTTGATTACACGTTGAACTTCTTCAAGTGTAAAGGGAGAATCATTTATCGTGTCTGGTGCAGTTTTTGTGGAATTTCTGGCATATTTCTGAAAGTTATTATCTTGTGATTCTTCGGGGAAGAATTTTTTCAAAAGTACCTCCGCTGTTTCTTGAATGGTTGTTGCGAACCCACTCGCTGTATGTAAGGTTGTGATAGTATTATTGAAATTTTCAGGTCTTCGTATGATTTTATATACAATGTTCCAAGGGTTACTGGTCTGTTGTGCAGAGCAGAAAGCTTTCCATGCCTCATTTTTGGTTTGTATTATTTTAATTTTATAATCCGATTTAATTCTATTATAAGCCTCTTCATAATGTCGACGAAGTATTTCACAAGTAGATCGCTTATATCTCCTGTATGATGCTAAGACCTTCTTTCTCATCCAATCTAGTTCCGAGTTCCACCAGTAATTGTTTGCAGGTTTCTGCGACAATTTGGGAAGATGCGCTTCACAGATATTATAAATAGTTTGCGTAAAGTCATTTATCATTATATTAAGTTGTTGGCTTGTAGTCACTTGTAGCACCTGCTCTGCTATTCTTTCAAGTTTCCGAGCAGCTATCTGAAAATGAGTCCACTGAAAATTTTTTGTTCTAAAAATACGTGTAATGGATTGACTAGCACTAACTGTATTTATACATACATACATACATACATACATACATACATTATCATTATAGACTGTTATGCCTTTCGGCGTTCAGTCTGCAAGCCTCTGAGAATTTACTAAACGTCGCCACAATCCTTGATTTGCAACTAGTGTTGTGGCCTCATTTAGTTGTATACCTCTTATCTTTAAATCATTAGAAACTGAGTCTAACCATCATCGTCTTGGTCTCCCTCTACTTCTCTTACCCTCCATAACAGAGTCCATTATTCTCCTAGGTAACCTATCCTCCTCCATTCTTCTCACATGACCCCACCACCGAAGCCGGTTTATGCGTACAGCTTCATCCATCGAGTTCATTCCTAAATTAGCCTTTATCTCCTCATTCCGAGTACCATCCTACCATTGTTCCCACTGTTTGTACCAGCAATCATTCTTGCTACTTTCATGTCTGTTACTTCTAACTTATGAATAAGATATCCTGAGTCCACCCAGCTTTCGCTCCCGTAAAGTAAAGTTGGTCTGAAAACAGACCGATGTAAAGATAGTTTCGTCTGCGAGTTGACTTCCTTCTTACAGAATACTGCTGATCGCAACTGCGAGCTCACTGCATTAGCTTTACTACACCTTGATTCAATCTCACTTACTATATTACCATCCTGGGAGAACACACAACCTAAATACTTGAAATTATCGACCTGTTCTAGCTTTGTATCACCAATCTGACATTCAATTCTGTTGAATTTCTTACCTACTGACATCAATTTAGTCTTCGAGAGGCTAATTTTCATACCATACTCATTGCACCTATTTTCAAGTTCCAAGATATTAGACTCAGGCTTTCAGCACAGTCTGCCATTAAGACCAAGTCGTCAGCATAGGCCAAACTGCTTACTACATTTCCATCTAACTGAATCCCTCCCTGTCATTTTATACCTTTCAGCAGATGATCCATGTAAACTACGAACAGCAAAGGTGAAAGATTGCAGCCTTGTCTAACCCCTGTAAGTACCCTGAACCAATAACTCATTCTACCATCAATTCTCACTGTAGCCCAATTGTCAACATAAATGCCTTTGATTGATTTTAATAATCTACCTTTAATTCCATAGTCCCCCAGTATAGCGAACATATTTTCCCTCGGTACCCAGCCATATGCTTTCTCTAGATCTACGAAACATAAACACAACTGCCTATTCCTGTCGTAGCATTTTTCAATTACCTGGTGCATACTGAAAATCTGATCCTGACAGCCTCTCTGTGGTCTGAAACCACACTGGTTTTCATCCAACTTCCTCTCAACGACTGATCGCACCCTCCCTTCCAAGATTCCAGTGAATACTTTGCCTGTTATACTAATCAATGAGATACCTCGATAGTTGTTGCAATCCTTCCTGTTCCCTTACTTATAGATAGGTGCAATTACTGCTTTTGTCCAATCTGAAGGTACCTTACCAACACTCCACGCTAATTTTACTACTCTATGAAGCCATTTCATCCCTGCCTTCCCACTATACTTCACCATTTCAGGTCTAATTTCATCTATTCCTGCTGCCTTATGACAATGGAGTTTATTTACTATCCTTTCCACTTCCTCAAGCATAATTTCACCAACATCATTTTCCTCCTCCCCATGAGCTTGGCTGTTTGCAACACCATCATGATGATGTCCTTTTACATTGAGAAGATGTTCAAAATATTCCCTCCACCTCTCCAGTGATTCCCTGGGATCTATTATGAGTTCACATGAATTACTCAAAACACTGTTCATTTCCTTTTTCCCTCCCTTCCTAAGATTCTTTATTACTGTCCAGAAAGGTTTTCCTGCTGCTTGACCTAGCCTTTCCAGGTTATTACCAAAATCTTCCCATGACTTCTTTTTGGATTCAACAACTATTTGTTTCGCTCTGTTTCTTTCATCTACGTACAAATCCCTGTCTGCCTCGGCCCTTGTTTGGAGCCATTTCTGATAAGCCTTCTTTTTACGTTTACAGGCTGCTCTCACTTCATCATTCCACCAAGATGTTCGCCTTTTCCCATCTTTACACACAGTTGTTCCTAGGCATTCCTTTGCTGTTTCTACTACAGCATCCCTGTATGCCACCCATTCACTTTCTATATCCTGAACCTGCTTACTGTCTACTGTTCGAAATTTCTCACTAATCATATCCATGTACTTCTGTCTAATTTCCTTGTCCTGGAGATTTTCTACCCTTATTCGTTTGCAGACAGATTTCACTTTCTCTACCCTAGGCCTAGAGATACTTAGCTCACTACAGATCAGATAGTGGTCTGTATCATCAAAAAATCCCCGGAAAACTCATACATTCCTAACAGATTTCCTGAATTCAAAGTTTGTTAAGATATAGTCTATTATGGATCTGGTACCCCTAGCCTCCCATGTGTAGCGGTGAATAGCCTTATGCTTGAAGAATGTATTTGTAACAGCTAAACCCATACTAGCACAGAAGTCCAGCAAACGCTTCCCATTCCCATTAGCTTCCATATCTTCCCCACATTTACCAATCACCCTTTCGTATCCTTCAGTTCTATTCCCAACTCTCGCATTGAAATCGCCCATTAGCACTATTCTATCCTTGCTGTTGACCCTGACCACGATGTCACTCAATGCTTCATAAAACTTGTCAACTTCATCCTCATCTGCATCCTCACATGGTGATTACACGGGCACAATTCTTCTCCTAATTCTTCCCACTGACAAATCTACCCAGATCATTCGCTCATTTACGTGCCTAGCAGAAACTATGTTGCGTGCAATGGTATTCCTGATAAAGAGTCCTACCCCAGACTCTGCCTTTCCCTTTCTAACACCCGTCAAGTACACTTTATAATCTCCTATCTCTTCCTCATTATCTCCCCTTACCCAAATATCACTTACTCCTAGCACATCCAGATGCATCCTCTTTGCTGACTCAGCCAGTTCTACCTTCTTTCTTCCATAAGCCCCATTAATATTGATACCTCCCCATCGAATTCCATTTCGTTCGCCAAGTTGTTTCCAAGGAGTCCCTCGCCTGTCAAATGGGAGTGGGACTCCATTACTCCCATAGGTCCGAGGCGTGCTTAAAGTGTTCTGAGCTCGGTAAATTCATGAAGCAGGATGCTGCCCTACTTGCACATAGTCCAAGTGAGGATCTCTCCTCTAACGGGTTATGGACCACTGGTGAATTGTATATTCCTAGCCACCTGAGCACAAGGAGGACCACGACTCAGAATATGTCCGAGATGCCCACTCCCATTCCATAGCAACTGGTATCCCGACTCTCAGGACCACTTACTAGGCCACTCAGCCGTTGCCCATGGTTCACGAAATAGGACGTGACTACAGTGTCTGTTTTAATTTTTATAGTAATAAGTCTATGATCAGAAAGACTAGGAGCTTCACTGACTTCCCATTCCAAAATGTGTTTTAAAAGTGCAGGTCAACAGACGCTAACGTCTATAAAACTATTACTATCATTTCGACTGAAAGTTGGAATTCGTCCATCGTTAAGTATTATTAGATTATTGCAGGAGCAAAAATCGAAAAACTGATTTCCACGATTATCGGTCACAGGACTTCCCCATGCACTATGTTTAGCATTAATATCTCCAATTACTAAGAAGGCCTTGTCTTTCAAATCAATACACAGTTCGTTGAGGTCATTTAGAACTTCACTTAAATTATCCTTGGATTCACAGTAAATATCACATACATAGAAAGTCTTACCATTTAAGTCAACACCTACTACAACTCTGTCAGGTGAACAGTATTGTATCAACTGAAAAACGGACGTTGAAGTTGTTACGATAGCGGCACGCGGTCTATCACCGTTACACACTAGTGATGGGTCGTTCATGAACGAACTGACTCTTTTGAACGACTCTTGTAAGAGCTAGCTCCCTCCTTGCTCCTTGAGAGCTAGCACGAACCGACTCTTTTATCAACAGCTAGTCGTTCAATTACGAGTCGGCTCTTGCATGAGCTAGCTCCCTCCTTGCTCCCTGAGAGCTAGCACGAGCCGACTCTTTTATCAGCAGCGACTCCAAGAAAGAGCTAGCTCGTCACATCGACTCTCGTTCATTTCTAGCCAATGCCATGCCTCAGATAATCACGTGACGTACTGAAGCCGCTTTCTTTTTTATAGGCTGCCCAGTCTAGCCTCTTCCCGCATTCAGTCAGTGCTCTGAGTGCAGTGGTTCTGGTCTGTTTGTTAGGTACGTTTTTGTGCCATAGTTCTGGCAACTTGCAACGTAACGAAACAATGAAATTAAATAAATAACATGTTATTGAGCAATACTTACCTGTTCACTTCCTGTATGCACTCATAATCTATGAAGGATGTAGGGCCTAGTATAGATCCAGTAGGTTAGGAGCAAATAAACGACACGAAGTTCGGGTTAACTAACCTCAACTAAGCACGAACAAACATTCGCTATCCAGAATACTGAATATACCACTCGGCAAGTGGAAACGGCGTAGTTTTATTCTGTCTGAAATAATTAAGAAATACGCTGACAAATCCTCATCTGTTTCTTAAATGAGTTCGTAGTTATGAATTAACATATTGCCAAAATCTTTCGGTTTTACGGTACAGTGGATAAAATATACCGTAGTTTTAAATCGAATTAAGGCAAATAGAAAATAACACTAGTTTTGGCTTTAAAATATAGGCTAAATAACTCATACCAACGTGTATACCGCAGTACATTTTCAAATAATTATTTATTGACGTGTAAGAAGTCCGACTCCTTAGCTGGATGGTCAGCATTAAGACCCTCGCTGCAGAGGGTCCCGGATTCGATTCTCGGCCAAGTCGGGAATGTAATTCTTCTGGCTCGGGAACTGGGTGTTTGTGTTTGTCCCAACACTTTCCTCTTCATATTCAGACAACACACCACAATACCAACCACCATAGAAACACGCAATATTGATTACATCCCCCCGCATAAGGTTAGCGTCAGGAAGGACATCCGGTCATAAAACAGGGCCAGCCGGGCTGAGTGACTCAAACGGTTGAGGCGCTGGCCTACTGACACCAACTTGGCAGGTTCGATCCTGGCTCAGTCCGGTGGTATTTGAAGGTGCTCCAATACGTCAGCCTTGTGTCGGTAGATTTACTGTCACGTAAAAGAACCCCTGCGAGGCTAAATTCTGGCACCTCGGCGTCTCCGAAAACCGTAAATGTAGTTGGTGGGACGTAAAGCCAGTAACATTATTACTGATTAAAAAACAGGGCCAAATCCACATTTGCGGAACAGTTTGCACCCGCGAACCCACAAGTGTGGGAAAAGTGGTCGAAGCGGAAGAAGAAGAAGTAAGTTTAGATAGTGTAAGGAATGCCAATATATCGAACATATACGAGTCATACGGTTTAATCGTTCTTGAAAAAAAAAAAAATAGAAGAGAGTGTGACCATACTGTACACGAAAAATAGGCAAAATGCTATGCGTACTGTAGTATACTTGGTTATATGTACGTTTGTGCTGATAGTAGTTTCCATTATTTTCGTTAAAGATCGCGTTTAATTAGTTATGTTTCCTACGCTGCATTAATGAATGAAAGAATCTGTTGTCCCAACGCGGAGTGTTTTAAGTGAGAAACTTTCTGCAGCTCCAGTCGAAAGAGGATATTCTGATGACATCTTTTGAGTGAAATGTAAACTACGTGCACAGGAATATTCTTCTTATGCTTATCTGGATTGCCGCGGTCGAACGGAAGTATTGCCAATATCTCGAACATACGTCCCGTACGGTGCATTCAATCTTGAAAGACATCATTTTAAGGAGAATGGAACTTAGGCAAAGTAATATTAGATGTTATCAATCAACACTGTATATTTGCGACACGTTTCTCCGTTACTGTGTATAAAACTTTATCATTGGATTAATTGCGAATGTTGGCAGCGATGTACATTTGTTTTATTCCAAGAGTAGCGTACCAAACTGTACATTGTGTTGCCATCTGTTGTGTAAAAGGTGAACTATCTCGCACCATCTCGCTCCTTCAAATAAAAACGGGAGTCATGATTAATCTAGAAGATGTAAAATCACGCTATTTTGGACGTTTCTGAATAAAAAACTCATGGCTTAGTGTATACTATAGTAACTTACATCCCATTACATTCTTAAACAATTATTTATTAACGTGTAAGTATTGCCAATATCATGAACATACGTCTCGTCACGGTGCATTCAGTCTTGAAAAGCATCATTTTAAGAAGAAAGGAACATGGGCAAAGTAATATTAGATGTTATCCATTAATACTGCATATTTGTTAATCATTTCTTCGTTACTGTATATAAAGCTTTATAGTTAGATTATTTGCCAATGTTGCCAGGAGTGCATTTGTTTATTTGTTTTATTTCAAGAGAAGCTTTCTGAACTAGACGTTGTGCTGCCATCTGTTGTGGAAAATATAAACTATTTGCGCTATATCGTTCGTTCCCGGAAGTCATACAGAGCGACCGGAAGTCATGAAGAGCGACCGGAAGTCATAAAGAGCCGTCTGCCCTAAACCGGATGAACGAATGAACGAACGAACCTGGAGCGGAGAGCGGCCTCTGACTTCCTGGCTCGCTCCTACCTTTCCGCTCCCAAGAGTCGACTCTTTTGAACGACTCTCAGTTAGGAGCGGGAGCGAATGAGCTAGCTCCCTCAAAAGAGCTAGTTCGACCCATCACTATTACACACTATTATTGGTAAGAACTAGCGATGGGCATTCCGAATGAAAACTATCGAATTATTCGATAGTCTCAAACTACCGTTTCATTCGATTGTTTTCAACAACATTCGATGTTTCATTCGGTCTATATGATACTGAATTCTCCTGCAGTAGTTGCTCCCACTTCGCTCAAAACGATAGTACCTACGTAAGTCAATAATGTTAAGGAAACGATAGGAACCAATGCAATAGTATTACGGTCTAGGAGAGCAATTATCGCGCGCGTATTTTAAACATTATCCAATGATGGTCCGTAAATATTATTCTCTCCATTACATGGGCAAAAAAAGCAGTCCAGCAGAATTCTGGAAGACACACAAATCTGCCATGGAACTCTTATACACATTGGCACAAAAATATCTCACAGTTCCTGCACCATCTGTTTCAGCAGGAATAATATTTTCGAAAGCTGGCCAGATGAGTGAAAGAAGAAACAGTCTGAAAGCAAAACATTTAGATCTTTTAATATTCCTGAACAAAAATCTTTGATTATAGGAAGACAGTGGTAGCCTAAGTGTCTGATTAATTATACTGCAAGTTTAACATATTGTTTTAGTTATCCTAACCTGTTCTATGTGCACAGAATGAAAACATTTGATCTAGCTACTTTATGTACTTTTTACCACGACATAAAATTAGTGACTGCACATATAAATGCTTATTGCTCTATTACATGTGTGTTTCATTTAGTTCGCGGTTTGGTTGTATTTTTTCATGTTAAAATGCAATTTTTTAAAATATAATGTAAGTATCTGAAAATCTATGACAGCTTTGAAGAGAGCTATGTTTAACGGCTGTTTGCACATGTATATTGTTTGACATGATACCAGTTAAATACCGGTAAATAAAAATGTATTTTACTGTACTTCCTCCTACGAAGAGAGATTGCCTAACCTAAAACTGACGAAGTGCACCATTAAATATTTCATATTAAAATAAGTAGGCCTATGTGGTCCCAGTGTCCATAATGTTAATAATGAGTATTCTATAAATTGTTCCTAATGATTAGCACAGATCTTGTGGGAGCCGAAGTTTCAAGGATCAGAGTAAATATAAGACCGTACACTGTAAAAAGCGTGCATATTGCAGTAATTAGTAACTACCGTAACGAATGTCAGCAATTCGGAAACCGAATGAAAACTATCGAATAAAAACATTCGGTTGTTCTCCTGGACTATCGTTTAACAATCGATAGCAGGAAACATTCGAAATGCCCATCACTATGTCAGCAATTCGGAAACCGAATGAAAACTATCGAATAAAAACATTCGGTTGTTCTCCTGGACTATCGTTTAACAATCGATAGCAGGAAACATTCGAAATGCCCATCACTAGTAAGAACTGTACAGTTCAGACCAAATCTAACGACTTTGTTCCCTCTGGTGTTCGGTTCTTGTACACACAGAAGTTTTATAACATGTTCCTGTTTTAAATTATTAAAGTCCGAGTTTTGTATGATTTCCTGCGTTGGGACAACTGATTTATGTAAGTTTTGCTGATATATATTAATTTCAGGCATAATTCATTTTTGATTTGATAATATTTACTTTTCTTTGATAAATGGAACAATCAGTTGATGTGGCAGGATGATCCGTTTTCAAGTGTTCGTTCCTTGTTCTAGAAGCCATTTTCCGATTAGTGTTCTTGCAATTAATGCATTCCGTTTTACTTTTAGGACAGTCTTTTGTTTCATGTAAATCAGAACACTGAGAACAGATTAAAAGACATTCACACTCTTTCGCAAAATGATTGAAGCCATGGGACTTGTAACAGGGTATCACACGTGTATACTCGTTGACTGGACAACTACAATAACCGATGCATAACCTCTCTGATCGCATTATGATGTTATAAACACTCGGTGACACTTCGAACACAGAGTATTGCGATCTTCCATTCCTTGACTTCCTTACAAAGCATTTCTTCAGGAACGCACTCGTATCTAGCAAGCTGTGCTTCACGAGAGGATTTTGTTGTAATATGGCTTCCGTTGACTCCTCCTCCGGAAAATCCTCCTCGATCCCATGTATCATAATTCGAGGATTTAATTTCTTCAGAATTCGTGCAGACAAGTTAGATTGCGTCTCCTGGAGATGGTTTACAAAGGTCTTACACTCGTCATTATTTCTTAATTCCAATATAGCACCCTTATTTGAAGTTTTCTTGATGTTTTTAACTCCTACCTGCAGTGAAGCCAATTTTGTCTCAGATTGCAATATATTAAGGGTTTGCTGCGAATCTTTATCTTTAGTAGCGTCCTATGGAGTAACCAGCACAATATTAGCTATTTTCTGTGAAACTGGTTGTGTGGGCTATGTAGTGACCTGAAGTACATCCTAGTAGCTCTGTTGTTTGCTTTCAGCTGTAGTTAGTTCTTCCCGTAACTTGAGTAATTCTTCTTTAAATGAGTCAAGAGTTTTCTTGATATGATCTGCTGAATCAAGTACTTTGCTGATCCAATGCTTGTTGGTCCTTTTGTCACAGTTAAGCACCTCCTTAATGAACTTTATGTGATTTTCAGCACATCTGTACACTCCGCCATCTTTATTCACTCCTGACAATGTTATTCTTTGTTTTTTGTACTGGTCGATAGCTAAACTCAACATTTCCATATGAATCTGGGACTGGAAACACAACCTCTATTTTGTTGTCATCCGGTGTGTGATGTTCATAGAATTTGTTAGACACTGTTTACGTGAAAATAGTAGGGGGGGAATGTGTAGGGGAATAGATATTGTTCCCCTGAAGGTTTTGAGCAACAATACTAGACTAGACCCACTAGTTCATTGCATTTCCTCCAAATGTGCGTAAATTACATTTGGAACGATGTCGCAGATCAGTTACACTATGCATCTACATCTTTACAGGAAAGACGCCACCATCTTCTCGGAAGAATAACTCATTTAGGATTGTAGAACAGGACTATTATTATATCATAGAATTCTCTCCCCCTCCTTTAGCGTATATCTACTTTCAGAGATCTATGAATATGATACACCAATAAACACTTACAAAAGTTCCTTGACCCCGACGTGATTCCAACACGCAACCTTCTGATCTGGAGTCAGACGCATTACCGTTGCGCCTCGGAGTCACTGATGTTTCTCAACCGTCTACTAGGTATTAGACCTGGGACTCAAAAACACAAGCGTTTTACTATTAACAGTTCGGAGACACAACTGTTGTGCAACGAAACGAAATAATTACAAGGAAACAACCGTTGCAGTGCCGCTCTGCCACCCATCAAGTGATGTTTCATTCTGTTCGCGAAAGTAGCTTCCATGACACTGGACTTATCATCAATTCAAACGTGTTTTCTTGGCACAATACCAGAAATTTTACATTCCCAAGGACCTAATACGCCGCTGTAATGTCCCCAGATTTTAAGCTGATCAGTATTGTTAACACTCGCTACTATTAACAATTTCAGATGCTGCTTGAACTATATCCCCGTCTTCCTGGAAGTGATACTTATCTGGAGTGTTGCCTACGAGATACACAAGGCCTGGAAATACAACACTCTAAACTTGTCCTCGAGATACTTCCGACAAGCGCTGCTACAGTTCTCTTTACTATTCTGTCTATGCACTTTTTTCTTTCTTTCCTAATCTGCTTACCTTCCAGGGTTGGTTTTCCCCTCGGACTCAGCAAGCGATCTCACATCTACCGCCTCAAGGGCAGTGTTCTGGAGCTTTAGACATTGGGTCAGAGGATTCAACTGGGGAGGATGGTCAGTACTTCGCGCAGGCGTCCTCACCTGCTGTGTTGGTGGGGGATTGGAAGATTAGGAGGGATAGAGGGTAGGAAACGGTCGTGGCCTTAAGTTAGGTACCATGCCGGCATTTGCCTGGAGGAGAAGTGGGACAATCCTGGAAAACCACTTCCAGGATGGCTGAGGTGGGAATCGAACACACCTCTACTTAGTTGACCACCCGGGGCTGAGTGGACCCCGTTCCAGCCCTCCTAACACTTTTCAAATTTAGTAGCAGAGCCGGGAATCCAACTCGGGCCTCTGGGGGTGGCTGCTAATCACACTATCCACTGCACCGCAGAGGAGGACCACTACAGTCACAAAAGCGAGTAAAGGAGACTCTGGATACTGAAGGTAAATTTATGGCCTCCTCCATTGAGCAGAAGGCTCTGTGTCAGGATGGCCGAGCGGTCTAAGGCGCCTGACTCAAGGGAATACCTTGCCTGTACGACGCAGGTCAGAATAATTCTGGTCCTCTCTGAGGGCGTGGGTTCGAATCCTACTCCTGACAATATTTTTCTTGTACTGGTCGATAGCTAAACTCTACATTTCCATATTAATCTGGGACTGGAAACACAACCTCTATTTTATTATCCGGTGTGTGATGTTAATAGAATTTGTTAGACACTGTTTACGTGAAAATAGTAAGGGGGGAATGTGTAGGGGAATAGACACTGTTCCCGCGAAGGTTTTGAGCAACAATACTAGACTAGACGCACTAGTTCATTGAATTTCCTCCAAACGTGCGTAAATTAGATTTGGAGCGATGTCGCAGATCAGTTACACTATGCATCTACATCTTTACAGGAAAGACGAAACCATCTTCTCGGAGGAATCACTCATTTAGGATTGTAGAACAGGACTAATACTATATCATAGAATTCTCTCCCCTCCTTTAGCGTATATCTACTTTCAGAGATCTATGAATATGATACACCAATAAACACTTACAAATATTCCTTGACCCCGACGTGATTCGAACACGCAACGTTCTGATCAGGAGACAGACGCGTTACCGTTGCGCCACGGAGTCACTGATGTTTATCAACCGTCTACTAGGTATTAGAATTGGGACTCATAAGCACAAGCGTTTTATTAACAGTTCGGAGACACAACTGTTGTACAACGAAACTAAATAATTACAAGGAAACAACCGTTGCAGTGCCGCTCTGCCACCCATCAAGTGACGTTTCATTCTGTTCGCGAAAGTAGCTTCCATGACACTGGACTTATCATCAATTCAAACGAGTTTTCCGGGCACAATACCAGAAATTTTACATCCCCACGGACCCAATACGCCGCTGTAATGTCCCCAGATTTTTTTTCCTAGGGGCTTTACGTCGCGCCGACACAGTTACGTCTTATGGCGACGATGGGATAGGAAAGGCCTAGGAAGTGGAAGGATGCGGCCGTGGCCTTAATTAAGGTACAGCCCCGGCATTTGCCTGGTGTGAAAATGGGAAACCACGGAAAACCATCTTCAGGGCTGGCGACAGTGGGGCTCGAACCCACAATCTCCCGATTACTGGATACTGGCCGCACTTAAGCGACTGCAGCTATCGAGCTTGGTCCCCCCCCCCCCCCAGATTTTAAGCTGATCAGTATTGTTATCACTCGCTACTATTAACAAATTCAGACGCAGCTTGAACTATATCCGCGGGTTCCTGGAAGTAATTCTTATCTGGAGCGTTGCCTACGAGATACACAAGGCCTGGAAATACAGCACTCTAAACTTGTCCTCGAGATAATTCCGACAAGCGCCGCCAGAGTTCTCTTTACTATTCTGTCTATGCACATTTTTCTTTCCTTCCTAATCTGCTTACCCTCCAGGGTTGGTTTTTCCCTCGGACTCAGTAAGCGCTCTCACCTCTACCACCTCAAGGGCAGTGTTCTGGAGCTTCAGACATTGGGTCGGAGGATTCAACTGGGGAGGATGGTCAGTACCTCGCGCAGGCGTCCTCACCTGCTGTGTTGGTGGGGGATTGGAAGATTAGAAGGGATAGAGGGAAGGAAACGGTCGTGGCCTTAAGTTAGGTACCATGCCGGCATTTGCCTGGAGGAGAAGTGGGACAATCCTGGAAAACCACTTCCAGGATGGCTGAGGTGGGAATCGAACACACCTCTACTTAGTTGACCACCCGGGGCTGAGTGGACCCCGTTCCAGCCCTCGTAACACTTTTCCAATTTAGTAGCAGGGCCAAGAATCCAACCCGGGCCTCTGGGGGTGGCTGCTAATCACACTATCCACTGCACCGCAGAGGAGGACCACTACAGTCACAAAAGCGAGTAAAGGAGACTCTGGATACTGAAGGTAAATTTATGGCCTCCTCCATTGAGCAGAAGGCTCTGTGTCAGGATGGCCGAGCGGCCTAAGGCGCCTGACTCAAGGGAATACCTTGCCTGTACGACGCAGGTCAGACTAATTCTGGTCCTCTCTGAGGGCGTGGGTTCGAATCCTACTCCTGACAATATTTTTCTTGTACTGGTCGATAGCTAAACTCTACATTTCCATATTAATCTGGGACTGGAAACACAACCTCTATTTTATTATCCGGTGTGTGATGTTAATAGAATTTGTTAGACACTGTTTACGTGAAAATAGTAAGGGGGGAATGTGTAGGGGAATAGACACTGTTCCCGCGAAGGTTTTGAGCAACAATACTAGACTAGACGCACTAGTTCATTGAATTTCCTCCAAACGTGCGTAAATTAGATTTGGAGCGATGTCGCAGATCAGTTACACTATGCATCTACATCTTTACAGGAAAGACGAAACCATCTTCTCGGAGGAATCACTCATTTAGGATTGTAGAACAGGACTAATACTATATCACAGAATTCTCTCCCCTCCTTTAGCGTATATCTACTTTCAGAGATCTATGAATATGATACACCAATAAACACTTACAAATATTCCTTGACCCCGACGTGATTCGAACACGCAACGTTCTGATCAGGAGACAGACGCGCTACCGTTGCGCCACGGAGTCACTGATGTTTATCAACCGTCTACTAGGTATTAGAATTGGGACTCATAAACACAAGCGTTTTATTAACAGTTCGGAGACACAACTGTTGTACAACGAAACTAAATAATTACAAGGAAACAACCGTTGCAGTGCCGCTCTGCCACCCATCAAGTGACGTTTCATTCTGTTCGCGAAAGTAGCTTCCATGACACTGGACTTATCATCAATTCAAACGAGTTTTCCGGGCACAATACCAGAAATTTTACATCCCCACGGACCCAATACGCCGCTGTAATGTCCCCAGATTTTTTTTTCCTAGGGGCTTTACGTCGCGCCGACACAGTTACGTCTTATGGCGACGATGGGATAGGAAAGGCCTAGGAAGTGGAAGGATGCGGCCGTGGCCTTAATTAAGGTACAGCCCCGGCATTTGCCTGGTGTGAAAATGGGAAACCACGGAAAACCATCTTCAGGGCTGGCGACAGTGGGGCTCGAACCCACAATCTCCCGATTACTGGATACTGGCCGCACTTAAGCGACTGCAGCTATCGAGCTTGGTCCCCCCCCCCCCCCAGATTTTAAGCTGATCAGTATTGTTATCACTCGCTACTATTAACAACTTCAGACGCAGCTTGAACTATATCCGCGGGTTCCTGGAAGTAATTCTTATCTGGAGCGTTGCCTACGAGATACACAAGGCCTGGAAATACAGCACTCTAAACTTGTCCTCGAGATAATTCCGACAAGCGCCGCCAGAGTTCTCTTTACTATTCTGTCTATGCACATTTTTCTTTCCTTCCTAATCTGCTTACCCTCCAGGGTTGGTTTTTCCCTCGGACTCAGTAAGGGCTCTCACCTCTACCACCTCAAGGGCAGTGTTCTGGAGCTTCAGACATTGGGTCGGAGGATTCAACTGGGGAGGATGGTCAGTACCTCGCGCAGGCTTCCTCACCTGCTGTGTTGGTGGGGGATTGGAAGATTAGAAGGGATAGAGGGAAGGAAACGGTCGTGGCCTTAAGTTAGGTACCATGCCGGCATTTGCCTGGAGGAGAAGTGGGACAATCCTGGAAAACCACTTCCAGGATGGCTGAGGTGGGAATCGAACACACCTCTACTTAGTTGACCACCCGGGGCTGAGTGGACCCCGTTCCAGCCCTCGTAACACTTTTCCAATTTAGTAGCAGGGCCAAGAATCCAACCCGGGCCTCTGGGGGTGGCTGCTAATCACACTATCCACTGCACCGCAGAGGAGGACCACTACAGTCACAAAAGGGAGTAAAGGAGGCTCTGGATACTGAAGGTAAATTTATGGCCTCCTCCATTGAGCAGACGGCTCTGTGTCAGGATGGCCGAGCGGTCTAAGGCGCCAGACTCAAAGGAATACCTTGCCTGTACAACGCAGGTCAGAAGAATTCTGGTCCTCTCTGAGGGCGGGGGTTCGAATCCCACTCCTGACAATGTTTTTCCTTTTTTGTACTAGTCGATAGCTAAACTCTACATTTCCATATTAATCTGGGACTGGAAATACAACCTCTATTTTATTATCCGGTGTGTGATGTTAATGGAATTTGTTAGACACTGTTTACGTGAAAATAGTAAGGGGGGAATGTGTAGTGGAATAGACACTGTTCCCGCGAAGGTTTTGAGCAACAATACTAGACTAGACGCACTAGTTCATTTAATTTCCTCCAAACGTGCGTAAATTACATTTGGAACGATGTAGCAGATCAGTTACATTATGCATCTATATCTTCACAGGAAAGACGAAACCATCTTCTCGGAGGAATCACTCATTTAGGATTGTAGAACTGGACTATTATTATATCATAGAATTCTCTCCCCTCCTTTAGCGTATATCTACTTTCAGAGATCTACGGATATGATACACCAATAAACACTTACAAAAGTTCCTTGACCCCGACGTGATTCGAACACGCACCCTTCTGATCTGGAGTCAGACGCGCTACCGTTTCGCCACGGAGTCACGGATGTTTCTCAACCGTCTACCAGGTATTAGACCAGGCACTCATAAAAACAAGCGTTTTATAATTAACTGTTCGGAGACACAACTGTTGTACCACGAAACGAAATAATTAGAAGGAAACAACTGTTGCGGCAGTGGTAAAGAAGTAGGGGACTGGAAATAATAATGATATTGCATTGAAAATTACTCACATGTGTTTAGTAATCCATTTTGTATATTATTAGGTCCCGAAATGTAGCATTATTAGTGATTTTGTGCGTAATATTGGTAATAATTGCACACAAGAAGTAGGAGGATATATTTATGATGGCCATCTTTGTTTCTAGAGATGTTATAGTATAGACTGGTTACTTTGACTTTACAACAAAGCAAGGAATTTCAGATAGGTGAGAAGCATGGAAGTTACAACATAAAGCATGGATGTTACAACTCCTCTAATTTAGTAGCTGTAATTTATCTTTGCAAATTCAGGCCAACCTCTGTCATAAGGGGACCACACTCCTTTCGAAAGGCTCTTAACTATCGCCGCGGCGCATACTGCCCGCACGGCAAGAAAAAAGTATAATTTAGTGGCTCTAACCCAGGGATGGCGAACCTATGCCACGCGTGTCACTAGGTGACACGCGGACACGATTTCGGTGACACGCCACATGAACATAATAATATTTTATATATACGTCTCGTAATACAGACAGTGCATATCTTACAGCGTTTCACGTGTAAGAAATAAATATCGAAAATCTAAATACTAGTTCCATTCGGACGTGCAATATGGCAACACTGCTACACTGATAGGTCCGAAAGTCAAGTGAGGTAATGTCGTTTTCTGGTGGTTTTGTATACGGACATCGCAAATATGTTTTCGGTGCCGAAAAAAACAGAAACTTAACAAAGGTGGTGACCGTATTTTTCAAGAACTCTGGCCAAGGGAATTCGGACTGTTAAAAAGATGTGTTGCCTGTGTTCGAAAACAGTTGTATCCCCACATTTAATGTAAAGCGCAATTTTGAGACTGGTCATTCAAATGTTTGTTCCATTTCAAATGAAGAAAGAAGAGAGTTTGTTTCACAAAATATCCAACATTACACAAACAAACTAGTTCTTTTGTATCATCTTCCCGGCCAAGGAATAATATCAGTGCGGCTGTTTCTATCTGTCTCACTGCATAGTACAGCATGCATGGGAAACAGATTTCTGACGGTGAGTTGTTGAAAGAAAGTTTCTTATTGACGTCCAACACATTATTTGAAAACTTCCCTAACAAACAACTAATAATTAACAAGATTAAAGAAATGCCAGCCAGCTGAACTGTTGTCAAGGATAGAATAATAAAAATGAGTGAAGAAGTTTCGGAGCAGTTGAAAGCTAATTTGGATAACTCCCACATATATGCAGGATTGTTTGATGGAAGCATGAATGTGACCTTACAAGCAAGGATAGCTGTTTTTTTTTTAAATAAGATTTCCTTATAGAATTGTGATGAGGGAGAAATTAGTTTAATTGTTGAGCGTACAAACTACAACATGGGAAGATACTGAAGCTAATGGGGGAAGTGAAGTCCATTCACAATATTAGTACTATAGATTTTTATATTTATTTTTTTTACAATTTGTTTTACGTCGCACTGACACAGATAGGACTTGTGGCGACGATGGGATAGGCTTACGAGTGGGTAGGAAACCGCCGCGGCCCCGCGGAACATGCAATCAAATATATTTAAAAGATATATTGCACCCGTTATGCAAATATGTATAATAAATAAATAAATGACTCAATAAATGAATAAATAACGTATTATGAAACATAATCTGGAAATTGAAAGGAAGTTGCGAGGGGGGGGGGGGGAGGTTGTAGACATCCCGTAATGGAAATGGAAAACAACAAGTGGCACAGTCAACAGATGAGAATAATAAACCAGAGTTAAAATGGCACACTAGTTGGAAAAGGTTCGCCATCCCTGCTCTAACCTATCTTTGCAAAATCCAGGCCAAGCTCTGTCATGCGAACAGTGGCCCCCTTCGGGGGCCACACTCCCTTCGAGAGGCTCTAAACTATCGCCGCGGCGCATACTGCACGCACGGCAAGAAAAAAGTATAATTTAGTGGCTCTAACCTATCTTTGCAAAATTCAGGCCAAACTCTGTCATGACAATAACATATTTGCATTGCAACTTCCATGCTCCCATGCTTTCCAATGTCAAAGTAACCAGTCTATTCCATAACATCTCTGGAAACAAACAAAGATGGCTATCATGAACACATCTTTATACTTAATATGTGCAATTATTGTCCGCCTCTGTGGTGTAGTGGTTAGCGTGATTAGCTGCCACCCCCGGAGGCCCGGGTTCGATTCCCGGCTCTGCCACGAAATTTGAAAAGTGGTACGAGGGCTGGAACGGGGTCCACTCAGCCTCGGGAGGTCAAATGAGTAGAGGTGGGTTCGATTCCAACCTCAGCCATCCTGGAAGCAGTTTTCCGTGGTTTCCCACTTCTCCTCCAGGCGAACCTCCTTAAGGCCACGGCCGATTCCTATCCCTTCCAATCATCCCATCCCTCCACAAGGCCCCTGTTCAGCATAGCAGGTGAGGCCGCCTGGGCGAGGTACTGGTCATACTCCCCAGTTGTATCCCCGACCAATAGTCTGAAGCTCCAGGACACTGCCCTTGCGGCGGTAGAGGTGGGATCCCTCGCTGTGTCCGAGGGAAAAGCCGAACCTGGAGGGTAAACAGATGATGATGATGATGATGTGCAATTATTACCAATATTACCGACAAAATGACTAAGAATGCCACATTTCGGGACCTAATAATATTCAAAATTTTCAATGCAATATTATTATTATTTCCAGCCGCTCTGCCACCCATCAAGTGACGTTTCATTCTGTTCGCGACAGTAGCTTCCATGACACTGGACTTATCATCAATTCAAACGTGTTTTCTGGGCACAATACCAGAAATTTTACATGCCCAAGGACCCAATACGCCGCTGTAATGTCCCCAGATTTTAAGCTGATCAGTATTGTTAACACTCGCTATTCATTAACAACTTCAGAAGCTGCTTGAACTATATCCTCGTCTTCCTGGAAGTGATACTTATCTGGAGTGTTGCCTACGAGATACAAAAGGCCTGGAAATACAACACTCTAAACTTGTCCTCGAGATACTTCCGACAAGCGCCGCTAGAGTTCTCTTTACTATTCTGTCTATGCACTTTTTTCTTTCTTTCCTAATCTGCTTACCCTCCAGGGTTGGTTTTACCCTCGGACTCAGCAAGCGATATCACCTCTACCGCCTCAAGAGCAGTGTTCTGAAGCTTCAGACATTGGGTAGGAGGATTCAACTGGGTAGGATGGTCAGTACCTCGCGCAGGCGTCCTCACCTGCTGTGTTGGTGGGGGATTGGAAGATTAGATGGGATAGAGGGTAGGAAACGGTCGTGGCCTTAAGTTAGGTACCATGCCGGCATTTGCCTGGAGGAGAAGTGGGAAAATCCTGGAAAACCACTTCCGGGATGGCTGAGGTGAGAATCGAACCCACCTCTACTTAGTTAACCTCCCGGGGCTGAGTGGACCCCGTTCCAGCCCTCGTAACACTTTTCAAATTTCGTAGCAGAGCCGGGAATCCAACCCGGGCCTCTGGGGGTGGCTGCTAATCACACTATCCACTGCACCGCAGAGGAGGGCCACTACAGTCACAAAAGCGAGTAAAGGAGACTCTGGATACTGAAGGTAAATTTATGGCCTCCTCCATTGAGCAGACGGCTCCGTGTCAGGATGGCCGAGCGGTCTAAGGCGCCAGACTCAAGGGAATGCCTTGCCTGTATGACGCAGGTCCGAAGAATTCTGGTCCTCTCTGAGGGCGTGGGTTCGAATCCCACTCCTGACCATGTTTTCCTTTCTTTTTTGTACTGGTCGATAGGTAAACTTACATTTCCATATTAATCTTGGACTGGAAATACAACCTCTATTTTATTATCCGGTGTGTGATGTTAATGGAATTTGTTAGACACTGTTTACGTGAAAATAGTAAGGCGGGAATGCGTAGGGGAATAGACACTGTTCCCACGAAGGTTTTGAGCAACAATACTAGACTAGACGCACTAGCTCATTGAATTTCCTCCAAACGTGCGTAAATTAGATTTGGAACGATGTCGCAGATCAGTTACACTATGCATCTACAACTTTACAGGAAAGACGAAACCATCTTCTCGGAGGAATCACTCATTTAGGATTGTAGAACAGGACTATTACTATATCATAGAATTCTCTCCCCTCCTTTAGCGTATATCTACTTTCAGAGATCTATGAATATGATACACCAATAAACACTTAAAAATGCTCCTTGACCCCGACGTGATTCGAACACGCAACGTTCTGATCTGGAGTCAGACGCGCTACCGTTGCGCCACGGAGTCACTGATGTTTCTCAACCGTCTACCAGGTATTAGACCTGGCACTCATAAACACAAACGTTTTATTATTAACAGTTCGGAGACACAACTGTTGTACCACGAAACGAAATAATTACAAGGAAACAACCGTTGCAGTGCCGCTCTGCCACCCATCAAGTGACGTTTCATTCTGTTCGCGACAGTAGCTTCCATGACACTGGACTTATCATCAATTCAAACGAGTTTTCTTGGCACAATACCAGACATTTTACATCCCCACGGACCCAATACGCCGCTGTAATATCCCCAGATTTTAAGCTGATCAGTATTGTTAACACTCGCTATTATTAACAACTTCAGAAGCTGCTAGAACTATATCCGCGTCTTCCTGGAAGTGATACTTATCTGGAGCGTTGCCTACGAGGTACACAAGGCCTGGATATACAGCACTCTAAACTTGTCCTCGAGATACTTCCGACAAGCGCCGCTAGAGTTCTCTTTACTATTCTGTCTATGCACTTTTTTCTTTCTCAACTAATCTGCTTACCCTCCAGGGTTGGTTTTACCCTCGGACTCAGCAAGCGATCTCACCTCTACCTCCTCAAGGGCAGTGTTCTGGAGCTTCAGACATTGGGTCGGAGGATTCAACTGGGGAGGATGGTCAGTACCTCACGCAGGCGTCCTCACCTGCTCTGTTGCTGGGGGATTGGAAGATTAGAAGGGATAGAGGGAAGTAAGCGGTCGTGGCCTTAAGTTAGGTACCATGCCGGCATTTGCCTGGAGGAGAAGTGGGAAAATCCTGGAAAACCACTTCCAGGATGGCTGAGGTGGGAATCGAACACAACTCTACTTAGTTGACCCCCCGGGGCTGAGTGGACCCGTTCCAGGCCTCGTAACACTTTTCAAATTTCGTAGCAGAGCCGGGAATCCAACCCGGACCTCTGGGGTGGCAGCTAATCACACTATCAACTACACCGCAGAGGAGGACCACTACAGTCACAAAAGCGAGTAAAGGAGACTCTGGATACTGAAGGTAAATTTATGGCCTCCTCCATTGAGCAGACGGCTCCGTGTCAGGATGGCCGAGCGGTCTAAGGCGCCAGATTCAAGGGAATACCTTGCCTGTATGACGCAGGTCCGAAGAATTCTGGTCCTCTGTTGGCGTGGGTTCGAATCCCAGTCCTGACCATGTTTTTCCTTTTTTTTGTACTGGTCGATAGCTAAACTTACATTTCCATATTAATCTGGGACTGGAAATACAACCTCTATTTTATTGTCATCCGGTGTGTGATGTTAATAGGATTTGTTAGACGCTGTTTACGTGTAAATAGTAAGGGGGGAATGTGTAGGGGAATAGACACTGTCACTGCCTTCGTGATGTCCAGGCCGTACTGTAACGGGCGCGGGAAAGCAATCAGCTGATCGTTAGGGGGGAAAGTTAGCACTTGAGTTAGTAGAGTTAAACATAGATTTTCGCAGTTTTATTGAAATTTTTAACGATGGCCACGTGTTCACTCAGATATATGTGAGAATGGGTCGTCATCGACTGCATTATTAAGTGGAAAGTCGTTAATTAGTGAAGAAAACTTAGTGTGAGCGTGTATTTATGTGAAGCTATTGGTTAAGAAGATCGTTCTTCAGTGTTTTAATTTCGTAGTTTATTTGTGTAAAGTTATATTTATAGTGTAAAATTAATTGAGTTAGTGCATTCTGTGTTTTATTATTAACCACGAATTGTATATACTTAAATTAAGATGATCAGTGAGGGACATCACCATGCCTAAAAGTTGCTGTGTGCCTGGCTGCAAAGCTAATTATAAACAAGGAGAGTACACTCGGGTATTAGTGTTTCCTTCTGATGAAGAACGAGTTATGTTATGGAAGAAGGCTATTCCCAGGGAGAATTTAATAGTTAATCACAACACAGTTGCGTGAAAACACATCCTGAGAGAAATAAGAGTGTCCCGTCCAGATGGTGAGTTAATTTTTTTTATTATGTCATAAACATGGGTAACATTAGGTAGGCCCTATATTTTTATGTAATCAGACCTACGGCTTATCTGAATTTGGTGTATTTGAAAATGCAAGTCTTGGTTTTGAGTATCACCGAGCTCGAAAGCTGCATTCGCTTAACTGCGGTCAGTATCCAGTATTCGGCAGACAATGGGTTCGAACCCCACTGTCGGCAGCCCTGAAGATGGTTTTCCGTAGTTTCCCATTTTCACGCCAGGAAAATGCTGGGGCTCTACCTTAATTAAGGCCATGGGCGCTTCCTTCCCATTCCTAGACCTTTCCTGTCCCATCCTCACCGTAAGACCTATCTGTGTCGGTGCGATGAAAAGCAAATAGAAAAAAAATGAGTATCAAACAGCAGTGTGTGATTTATGTAAATCTTATCTTCTGACAGATTCAGATCTTATTTATGAACTGTCTCCAACCGAGCTCGATAGCTGCAGTCGCTTAAGTGCGGCCAGTATCCAGTATTCGGGAGATAGTAGGTTCGAATCCCACTGTCGGCAGCCCTGAAAATGGTTTTCCGTGGTTTCCCATTTTCACACCAGGCAAATGCTGGGGCCGTACCTTAATTAAGGCCACGGCCGCTTCCTTCCCACTCCTAGCCCTTCCCTGTCCCATCGTCGCCATAAGACCTATCTGTGTCGGTGCGACGTAAAGCAACTAGCAAAAAAAAAAAAAAAAAAAAAAACTGTCTCCAGAAGTAAGATATCTGAATTTCCTAAATCGAGGGGGCTTAAAGTATCCATGAAATGAAGTGAAATGTCGTATGGCTTTTAGTGCTTCGGCTCGTCAGGTGCAGG
This sequence comes from Anabrus simplex, assembly GCF_040414725.1. Lineage (NCBI taxonomy): Eukaryota > Metazoa > Arthropoda > Insecta > Orthoptera > Tettigoniidae > Anabrus > Anabrus simplex. The sequence continues at coordinate 23,771,881 of NC_090267.1, forward strand.
TCTTTCTATTTGACTCCCGTAGGCGACCTGCGCGTCGTGATGAGGATGAAATGATGATGAAGACAACACCTACACCAGCCCCCGTGCCATTGGAATTAACCAATTAACGTTATAATCCCCGAACCGGCCGGGAATGGAACCCGGGACCCTGTGAACCGAAGGCCAGTACGCTGACAGTTCAGCCATCGAGTCGGACAAAGTATCCATCAGACATGTTAATAGAGCTTGGAATTGAGGTGTACAAAGTATATTGTATGTTGGTGTCAGATATATATATATAAAAAGATGATATTTCTAAATTCAGACGATCCTAAGTGTGTCACAAAATCCCTGGCTTTGGAGTCAATGCAGTTGGCTGATTCCCTAGTCATTTGTGACTGCGGGAAGAAATTGGAAGACCTGGCCGGACCGTGTAGGCCTATATATATTTGGGTGAATATATTTTTAAATAACTTTTCCAAAATTCACACCGACTTGTGTATTCAACAATGTGCTTCAAAGAGAGCAGACCTACTCCATACTGGTGTAACTTCCTGTAAGAGGTCCAGGAAAGCTGCAGTGTTCAGTGAGGTACAGAAATAATTTATATTTGTAATAAATAGTAATGGTAATTGGCTACATGTTTTCTGTCAGTGTGTATGATGTGAATGTTCCAGTTGACCAGAAAATGGATAAAATCGCAAGAATATGTCTCAAAGTGTTAGGCTGTACTCACGCAAACGAACGTATATACGCGAGAAAATAGAACGTTACGGAGAAGGATATTCATTGTATGTCAGAATTAACAAATGTTTGAGGATAGGTTTTGGTTTTATAAGGTGTTAACAGTTCTTTAAGTAATTTAAACGAGTGTGTTATTCAAGCGGAGCGTATGCGTATCGCCTTCAAGTCCCCCCCAAAGCGTGACGTCATCAGAGGTACAGTACGACCTGGACATTACGAAGGCAGTGACACTGTTCCCGCGACGGTTTTGAGCAACAATACTAGACTAGACGCACTAGTTCATTGAATTTCCTCCAAATGTGCGTAAATAACATTTGGAACGATGTCGCAGATCAGTTACACTATGCATCTATATCTTTACAGAAAATACGCCACCATCTTCTCGGAAGAATAACTCATTTAGGATTGTAGAACAGGACTATTATTATATCATAGAATTCTCTCCCCTCCTTTAGCGTATATCTACTTTCAGAGATCTATGAATATGATACACCAATAAACACTTACAAAAGTTCCTTGACCCCGACGTGATTCGAACACGCAACCTTCTGATCTGGAGTCAGACGCGCTACCGTTGCGCCACGGAGTCACGGATGTTTCTCAACCGTCTACCAGGTACTAGACCTGGCACTCATAAAAACAAGCGTTTTATTATTGACAGTTCGGAGACACAACTGTTGTACCACGAAACGAAATAATTACAAGGAAACAACCGTTGCAGTGCCGCTCTGCCACCCATCAAGTGACGTTTCATTCTGTTCGCGAAAGTAGCTTCCATGACACTGAACTTATCATCAATTCAAACGTGTTTACTGGGCACAATACCAGAAATTTTACATCCCCAAGGACCCAATACGCCATGTAATGTCCTCAGATTATAAGCTGATCAGTATTGTTAACACTCGCTATTATTAACAACTTCAGAAGCTGCTAGAACTATATCCGCGTCTTCCTGGAAGTGATACTTATCTGGCGCGTTGCCTACGAGATACACAAGGCCTGGAAATACAACACTCTAAACTTGTCCTCGAGATACTTCCGACAAGCGCCGCTAGAGTTCTCTTTACTATTCTGTCTATGCACTTTTTTCTTTCTTTCCTAATCTGCTTACCCTCCAGGGTTGGTTTTTCCCTCGGACTCAGCAAGCGATATCACCTCTACCGCCACAAGGGCAGTGTTCTGGAGCTTCAGACATTGGGTAGTAGGATTCAACTGGGGAGGATGGTCAGTACCTCGCGCAGGCGTCCTCACCTGCTGTGTTGGTGGGGGATTGGAAGATTAGGAGGGATAGAGGGTAGGAAGCGGTCGTGGCCTTAAGTTAGGTACCATGCCGGCATTTGCCTGGAGGAGAAGTGGGAAAATCCTGGAAAACCACTTCATGGATGGCTGAGGTGGGAATCGAACCCACCTCTACTTAGTTGACCTCCCGGGGCTGAGTGGACCCCGTTCCAGCCCTCGTAACACTTTTCAAATTTCGTAGCAGAGCCGGGAATCCAACCCGGGCCTCTGGGGCTGGCTGCTAATCAGACTATCCACTGCACCGCAGAGGAGGACCACTACAGTCACAAAAGCGAGTAAAGGAGACTCTGGATACTGAAGGTAAATTTATGGCCTCCTCCATTGAGCAGACGGCTCTGTGTCAGGATGGCCGAGCGGTCTAAGGCGCCTGACTCAAGGGAATACTTTGCCTGTACGACGAAGGTCCGAAGAATTCTGGTGCTCTCTGAGGGCGTGGGTTCGAATCCCACTCCTGGCCATGTTTTCCTTTTTTTTGTACTGGTCGATAGCTAAACTCTACATTTCCATATTAATCTGGGACTGGAAATACAACCTCTATTTTATTATCATCTGGTGTGTGATTTTAATAGAATTTGTTAGACACTGTTTTCGTGAAAATAGTAAGGGGGGAATGTGTAGGCGAATAGACACTGTTCCCGCGACGGTTTTGAGCAACAATACTAGACTAGCCGCACTAGTTCATTGAATTTCCTCCAAATGTGCGTAAATTAGATTTGGAACGATGTCGCAGATCAGTTACACTATGCATCTACATCTTTACAGGAAGGACGCCACCATCTTCTCGGAAGAATAACTCGTTTAGGATTGTACAACAGGACTATTATTATACCATAGAATTCTCTCCCCTCCTTTAGCGTATATCTACTTTCAGAGATCTATGAATATGATACAGCAATAAACACTTACAAAAGTTCCTTAAGCCCGACGTGATTCGAACACGCAACCTTCTTATCTGGAGTCAGACGCGCTACCGTTGCGCCACGGAGTCACTGGTTTTTTCTCAGCCGCCTACTAGGTATTAGACCTGGGACTCATAAACACAAGCGTTTTGTTATTAACCCAGTGGCGGCTCGTTTGGGAGGCGCTAAGTCGCGCGCCCCCCACGGGGTTCCATTAAATTCGGGAATTTTAATCTTAAACGTTAACAAGGGAAATATTTTACTATAAGATTATTATCAAGGGCGCGAGTTGTACTGTGCTGCGGCGCGATGCGCTGCTGGCCCTACGCAGGAGGGCGCTCTCTCACAGCGGACCAAATACTCCCGAGTCTCGCTTGACTGGCCTTGAGGGAGCCAATCAGAGGCGCAGTAGAGATGTGCTGTTCTACGGAAATTCCGGCGCGTTTCTGCCGCGGCCCATCGTTGCAGCCAACCTACCCGAAACATTGGTGATCTGATTTCTATTTAACAGGGGTCAGTTTATGCCATTTCTCTCCTAAAACTAGGAACTATTTTACTGAGGCACTTACCTGAGTTAAATGTGCCGGTATACATTTAAAATAGTCTTGTAATTTTTAGGATTATTAACTAACGAAACGAGTAACGACTGTAACTACTGGCTCCTCGCACTTGACTCATGTTGGCCATACTCACTGGAGAGCGCGATGTTTAACTTTGTGTTGGTGAATGACCGTGATGCGACTGTGACAAGGTGAAATTAGGAGAAAGGTTGTGATTTATATGTAGGCGTAGTGTTATGTATGCACTTCGTACAGTATGATTACCGTCGAACATATTAAAGAACTAACGTTTTCTTCTCTTTCTACCGAGAAGAAAGTCGAACTGAAGGAGTGTTTTAGGCCGACACCAGACTTCTTGTTGAAAAAACCGGAGACAAAGAAAAATGAAAATAGGGCTTTCCAAAGACAAATTAGTTCTCCTGACGTATATAACAAGAACTCGCGGATATGTGGAAGTGATATCTCAGAAACCTTTTACTGCTTTCCTTGCCCGCTATTCTCCCGTTCTAGGAAAGGAGATAAATGGATCACCACAGGGGTGATATCAATAGTACCATGGACTTTGAAATGCTGTAAGTGATCACTACAATGAAACTATTCGTAAACATAACTCGATGGTGGACAAGAACAGGCAAATATTATTATTATTATATATATATATATACATTCGTTTAGCCCCTTAAGGAGCACGTGGAACCATTAAATAGCACTGGTATTCTTCATCTTCTTGTTCTTCTTATCTTCCCAAAACTTCCTCATCCTTTCACTATGGGCCTGCCGTCTTTCTTGTGTCCACGAGTTTTTGAGTTTCAAGCTTTTCTCAGATGGATTCTTGGGTGCAAATTTATGGCTGTTGATCTTTTGTCTGTATGTATTCCTTGTGGTTGCCATTGGATCAACGTCGACTTCTGCGAGGTCCTTTTGTGCATCCACGAGCCAGCGAGCTTTGGATTGTCGGTTTCCATTGATAATAAGAAATATCTTCTTAGTCAGTCGTGAGTCATCCATTCGTGCTAGATGTCCATAAAATTTCATACGCCGTTTGCGTGCGACTGAAGAGAATCGCTCAGTTAATGCATAGAGTTCTTCCGAGCTTCTTCGCATCCATTTACCCTCTTGAAACTTGGGCCCGAATATCTTCCTCAGTACCTGTCGTTCAATTTTCTCGATGTCCTTGATGTTAATGGTAAGTGCTGATGTCTCAGTTGCGTAGAGTGCCTCAGGGAGGACAACGGTGTGGTAGTGTCGGAGTTTGGCTTTTGTGGATATTGATTTCTTATTGTAGAACTTGTAGGTGATTAGGTATGCTTTACGTAGTTTTTCTGCGCGCATTTTGTTGGCTGCTTTTTCATTGCCTGAATCACCAATAATTTCACCCAAGTACTGGAATTGTTTGACTTGTAAAATGTTGCCATATTTGGTCGCTAGTGATGTTAGGTGTGTGCACTTGGAGTCCATGTATTGCGTTTTTTCATAAGAGATGTGGAGACCAGTTTTTATTGCAATCTCGTGAAGCTTCTCGATGGCGTGCCTGGCTTCTTCGGGAGTCCGGGTAATTATTGCTAGATCGTCAGCAAAGGCAAGGCATTTAATGTTAATCCGTTTACTTTTCGTTCCCATGTTTATTCCGGGTACTTCTTTCTCCCATGTTTTAATGACCTTATCCAGTACTAGGTTGAACAGAAGTGGGGACAATCCATCACCTTGTCTAACGCCTGTTTTTATTTCAAAGGGTGCAGAGATTTCACCCATGAACTTCACCTTAGAGGTTGTATCTGTTAAGGTTTGTTGGATTAACGTGAGTGTTTTGTTATCAACACCGTATTCTCGAAGAACATTGAACAGGGTACCACGGTCTATTGAGTCGTATGCTTTTTTAAAATCTACGAAAGTGACTACTGTGCGGTTTGACTGGCGGTGTTGGAGTATCATCTTCAGGTTCCAGATCTGTTCCACGCACGATCGATGTGGACGGAAGCCCGCCTGATATTCGCCGATCTTATCTTCTGTCTGTTGTTCCAATCTGGTAAGCAGAGCACGTGAAAGAATTTTGTATGCTATTGACAGAAGAGAAATACCTCGGTAGTTGTTTGGATCCATCTTGTCACCTTTCTTATGCAGTGGATGGATCAGGGCAGTTTTCCAATCTACAGGTATGACTTCACTTTCCCATATGTTCGCAATGATGACCTGTAATTGGTCGATCATTTGATCCCCTCCAATCTTAAGCATCTCGGCGATTACACCATCTTCTCCTGGTGCTTTATTGTTTTTGAGATGTAATATGATGCTCCTTATCTCCTCATGGGTCGGTGGAAGGGAATCTGTGTTTGGAGTGGGTATGTGGAATTGAAGTTTCTCAGTTGGTGATTCGCAGTTGTGTAACTTTTCGAAGTGTTGTTTCAGGATGTCACAGTTAGCCTTTGTATTTGTTTCGAGAGTTCCGTCAGGGCGCCGAAAAGAAAGAGTGGGTGGCTTGTAGCTGGTCAGTTCTTCGCGAAAGGTTTTGTAGAAATTTCTCGTGTTATTCCGTTTGAAGTCATTATCGATCTCCTCTAATCTCTTGTTATGGTATGCACGTTTAATTCGTCTGAGTCTTTTGGACGTTTGCTTCTGAGTTTCTGAAAATATATGCCAATTCTCTGGTGTTTGATGACTGTGCCAATTCTTCCAGGCTCGTATACGTGTTTCCAGTGCTCTGTCACAATCCGAAGTCCACCATCTATGTTTCCGTTTACGGGGTGGTTGGCCAAGTTTCGTAGATGATTCTTGGATAGTCTCAAGGAGTGCATCCCATGTTTTTGCATTTGCACGCAACGACTGGGCAAACTCATGTGCATGTTCTTGCAGATAACCTGGGTCAATGCGTGGGATTGTAGGTTTTTGGTATTTCCTTCGGTTGGGTCTGAAACGGATTTTGATTTGTGAGAGGTGGTGGTCTGACTCTACATAACCTTTGCGTACCCTGATGTTCATAATTTCAGGGGAAAATTTTCTGGTAATTGCTACATGGTCGATCTGGTATTCGCCTAGGTGACTGATCGGCGATTTCCATGTGGTCATTTTTTGTGGAGGTTTCTTAAAGTGTGTGGACATCAGCTGGAGGTTTGCCATTCCACATACGTTGATTAAACGGTGTCCATTTGCGTTAGTCTTCTTGTGTGCTGAGAAACATCCAGTAATATGCCTGTGTTCCCTTTCTCTGCCGATTTGCGCATTAAAATCTCCAAGGAGAATTTTTACATGATGCTGAGGGATCTTGGTAAGTGCCCGTTCGAGTAGTGACCAAAATTTTTCAACCTTGTTTTTGTCAGGTTCACTGTTGACTGGAGCGTGTGCATTAATTAGTGTATAGGCTTTATTGGCGCATTTAACTGTGAGCAAGGAGAGGCGTTCTGAAGGTGACGTGAAATTTATCACAGAGTTCTGGATGCTGTTGTGTACTAGGAATCCAGTTCCCAACACATACAGGTTGCTATTTGGCACTTTTGTTGCTGGCTTCCCCTTGTAGAAGCGGTAACCACAGGAGTCAAAATGATCGGAGTCGCGAAATCGTGTTTCTTGTATTGCAAGTATCAGAATCCTAAATCTGTCACAAGTATCCGTGACTGTCTTGAGTTTCCCTATTTTGGTCAGGGTTTGTGCGTTTAGTGTACCAATGAATTTGGTTTCCTTAGGTTTGAGGAGTTTTGGGAAGCTCCGACTCTTCCCAGCATGATGTCCTGGTCCCCCAGAATCCGAATGACCAGGTTTACCTTTGCTGTTGTCAGCTCGGGACTGAGGTAGTTGCTTTGTTACTGTTGTTTCCATCATGCTATATTCATGGTTGATTTTAGCTGGGGGGCATGAGCCCGGGGCGAGCGAATCACTGATGTCTGATTCACTCTCATCGTAAGGGTTGTTAATCCGTACGGGTAGCTGGTGTTTATTATTGTATTATCGCAGACCACCAAGATGGCTCCCAGCAGTAGGCAAAGATCTGTTGCCTTAGAAACGCCTCACTGGAAGAGTGGAGTTATATATCTAGATGGTAGTATCTATGGAGACCAAGAAAATTTAGCGAGTGGGTGGTTGTTAGGGCAAGGTTAGCAACCAAAATACACTCTTACTAATTTATCTATGGAGCAATTGTAGCAAAATCCAGCATGGAGGCACTTAGGGCAATAAGATGAAATAAAATTATGCCCTCAAATAAACTAAAACAAGCTCTAGACTCTTAAGATAACACGTTCACACAACCACCACACCAATTAAATGCTCAAATACTCCCTGATACCCATTAACACTACACAGAACGCGAGAAAGGATGTTAAGATCGCGGAGCTCCACTACACACATGATCTCTTCCAGTGAGCTTCTATTATTATTATTATTATTATTATTATTATTATTATTATTATTATTATTATTATTATTATTATTATTATGTATGTTCAGTCTTCAGCCCTAAGGCTGGTTGGATCCTCAACAGCTCTGCCATCAGCTGTCATAGATGGCCTAGGCATCACTGAAGAGGCATACTAGGGAAATGAGGAGTGAGGTAGTTTCCCGTTGCTTTCCTCACTGAGCCAGAAGTTGCTGTTACATGTCAGTCTGCGAAGCCCACTGAAAGGCACGCACCAACCGACCCTATGAGCAACATTTTCACACCATTCATAGCAGGGACTGGCTGCAGAAGGAATGGAATTACTAGCATCGCTCATACCTCAGTCACTTTCATATTGTCAAAGCCAAGGATAAGACAGAGACAGATCAATGAAAGTAACAAAATTGCTCTAGCCCATACCAGAAGACATAGTGCACTGTAAACACTAGGTCCTGCCAGTAAAGGGATATAATAATAATAATAATAATAATAATAATAATAATAATAATAATAATAATAATAATAATAATAATAATAATAATAATAATAATAATAATAATAATAATAATAATAATAATCAAAACAATTGCGTATGCATTGCACCGTATAGTGTTCGAATTGTGTATCTTGATAACATGTTTTGAAGAACTTGAGATATTTGTGGAATTATGAAACTAAGGTGCGCCCCCCACTGCTGATATCCACGAGCCGCCACTGAATTAACCCTTTATAGGGCAAATGACTGGGGGTATTAAAAAATCTATTTTATGGTTAATTTGTACATGAAATGTATGTAAGACTATGGATGTACAACTAGTTTATGGATTTACATCTTATTTCGTAAAATGTGCGGTGGGAAATTAGTATCCCACTGACCGTTCCAGATAGGTAACATCTGTGTGTGGGCAGTTTGATAATAATTTCCCACTTAAAAATATTTATGATAATGCGCTCATTACGTATTAATTACTTTATTGCCATCAATATAATACAATAACATTACATACTACATGGCCTATGGATTAAAAAATGATAATGAAATCTCTCAAACCTAATTTACTTTGGTTGTAGAAAAATTTGAAAATACTGTCTATGATTTGTGAAATGGTTCAAAGAATGATTTACATAATGCAACATTACATTTCATGTTACTCCTTTTACTCGATACTACACTGTGCAAAGCGACGATATGTTTTTATTAGCTCAGGTAGATGGCTGTCGATATCTAATAATCTCGCCGTATTTTCGATCGTTGCTTGTCCATCAGACCTGTTTCTCTTCCTTCTACGCCCGTTCGCTGGGGAATAGCCAGGGCGTTTCTTGCTCGAAAATAACTATCAGTTCATTTACTAGTTGTGACCTTATCTTCAGGTGTGATGTACCTTTTGTCTTCTCTTTCATTCCCGCTTTGTACACTGTGTATGAATTGGCAATCGCAATATCCAGGAAGTAATAAAAATCTTCTTGACTTCTTGACCTGCCAATAAAAGATAACATGAACCTATAAGACACTATGTATAGGAATACCAATCATAATAGGTTGCATGGGTTGAACATTGTTTTTTTCTTACCTACCAGAGTACTGGACACGATCTTCAGCATCAGAGTTTCCACCTTCCTCCGAGTTCACAGCTTGTTCTTCTGATATTTCATTCAGCCAGACTTCAATCTTTGCTTCCATATTCAGAGCAGTAGTAATCAGCCTACAAATAGTTCCAATATAATACTGTATTATTATTATTATTACCAAGTTACTATTAGAGGAAACATGCTTTACCTATGTTTATGATTTGAAACCACTTATTAGAAGAACTAAATAACACAAATACAGTCCAAGCAAAATTAGGCCTAGATCTTGCATAAAATCCAAGTACTGGCTAAGTGCAAATGACAATAACATCTTTGTCCGTCGTCATAAGGGGAAACTTAAAACAGTTTTAGAATAAGGAATTATAGTAAGTTTGAAAAATACGTAAACAATTTTGAAATGACATCTTACTAAGTTGTAGAAAAACTATGAAATTATCATTTTTTTTAAATTTCGTGTGGCTATTTCTAGCCGAGTGCAGCCCTTGTAAGGCAGACCCTCCGACGAGGGTGGGCGGCATCTGCCATGTGTAGGTAACTGCGTGTTATTGTGGTGGAGGACAGTGTTATGTATCATTGATTCTGTTAGTAGTATTCCAAATGACACAACGGATGGATCATTATGATATTTGTAACCGTACGTATGTACGATCCCCGAGTTTTTAGGTTAGAAAATTTTCGTATATAGTTTGTAATGTTAAAATCATGTAATTTTGTTTATTTACAATGTAGAAACGTAATATTATAAGAAAAATGTATAGTTAGGGAATATTGCATATGTGCATCATTATATTTTGTATAAATTTCCGTTTGGGTAAGAGTCTGTAAATATGGCCTAGCCGTAAGGATTGTGCAACCGGGAAAACAGCGACTATATCGGGAAGGACGGTTGAGGTCAGTTGTGTGTGTTGCAACAAAGTGGCTTGGAAACACGGGGTACGGCAGGTGGTATAGGCTGAAGACTGGAGTGGATCAATGTGGATATACGTGAGTGGACGTTCTATGTTACATCTGACACTCGATAGAAAATACGAGGGCTTTGTTTTAAGCGAGGTTGGGTTGACTGAGTGACGCGTCAAGAAGTGCCTGTGAGAGCGTTGCTACCAGTTAACTTTTCAGGACGCTATAACCACGTGTAGCAAGCATATATAAGTGTGTACGCGTGTACGGCGAGCAGTGGCGGTGGGCTCTCAGGAGCACAGGAGCACGTGAACACCCAGTTTTATTACATATTTACGCATTCATTCTTTTCTTTCGACCTGATTTCGACAATCGATCGAAAGCATTCGACAATCGACTTATATCGAAGCTCCGTTACACCGACAGTTGTTCGTTTTGACTGACAGTGCAGCGAGCACACTGGATAATGCGCTATTGTGCTGAAGACTATACGCATGCGCAAAGCAGATGACGTCATGGTTTTCTGCACTGATATTCCCATTAGCGAGGAGCACGGTAAGGTACGTGCCTTGTCGTCTAGAGCCACCCTCAACCCAGTGGCAGTATTACAGTTGACCACAAGGGTCCGCCACCTCCCCTATTATAGTTAGCCTCAGCCTCCCAGGAGCTACTATTGCATTACATTACCGGCATATTTCGCTTGTACCCTAATTCTGAATAGGCATTTTGGTGTCTGTTCAGACTCTTTTCCAGAAAGAGAACTGAATACAATGGCGCATATGTATCCCTGCCTAAATAAGATACAGCTGAAGACTGAACTAGAAGTATTGTATATGAGAAATGGCTTTCAGAAAGATGATGGGGCCATTTCCATGTTGCAGTTTCTGCTTGACAATGAACTAGATAGGGACACATTTCCACAATTATGCGAATTACTCCGAATTGTTGTCACAACCCCAATTACGACAGCGGAGCCTGAGAGGTGTTTTTCTACTTTGAATACGAATTAAAACGTTTCTGAGGAACACCATGACTGGAGAAAGACTGTCAGCGCTGGCTATGCTTGTTATTGAGAAGAGATTTGTCAACAACATCAGTGACTTCAATCGTAAAGTGTTTGAGAAATTTGCGCGATTGAAAGACAGAAGGATTGCTTTCCTGTACAAATAATCAGCATTTACGTGAGTAGCTAATCTAAATCCTATCATTTAAATAAGCATGATCTAGTATTGTTGTTTGTACTGCATGCTAAATTGTTTAGAGTAGTGGCTATAATTTGCAAAATGAGAGTAATTACCATGTGATACAGTAGAACCCTAACTAACCGAGATAATGTGGAGACTATTGGGGTCAATTCGGAAATAATTATTTTTAAAAAAATTACCGGTAAATGCGGTACATATTCCTTCTATGCTTCTCGTCATACCCAGGTGAACTTCGTGCTGTTTAAAAACTAGGAATAGTGCTCGCATCCTTCAGTGTTCGCAGTGCAGTAAAGCTATTATGAATTTTACTATTGTTCTACACTAAGACAGCCGGCCCGCGGTGTAGGGGTAATATGCCTGCCTCTTACCCGGAGGCCCCGGGTTCGATTCCCGGCCAGGTCAGGGATTTTAACCTGGATCTGAGGGATGGTTCGAGGTCCACTCAGTCTACGTGATTACAATTGAGGAGCTATCTGACGGTGAGATGGCGGTCAAAAAAGCCAAGAATAACGGCCGAGAGTATTCGTCGTGCTAACCACACGACACCTCGTAATCTGCAGACCACCGGGCTGAGCAGCAGTTGCTTGGTAGGCCATGAGGTTTGGTTTGGTTCTACACTAACACCCAGGTGAAATTCGTGCTGTTTAAAAACCAAGAATAGTGCTCGCATCCTTCAATAATCTCAGTGTAGTAAAGTTATTGTGAATTTTACTTTTGTTCTACACTAACAAATTAGTCTCGTATAAAATTTATCCTCGGTTACAGGGGTTCTACAAAGTATTTGTGAAGAAGGAACCGTACAACTGTTAGTGAAATGATTTATGTACCTATGTTACTCTTTTGCTGATTTGAGACATGAACAGAAATGTTGTGAACCTCCTAAAAATTTTGTCACGAGCCGCCACTGATGGCGAGTCATTCTGATTCTCACTCTGATTCTGATACTTATTCCGACTCTGATGCTGATTCTGCGTGTTTCTCATTTGTACCGGTCTGCGGGAGCTACGTATTTGCGCAGTTTGCTATACGATCTGCTATTGTTCGTGAGTATCTGTTACGGAGGGAACATGGTATAATCTCAACGACTTACCGGCTTTGCAGTGGACATTCTATGAAAAGAAAGTGTTTGTTTGTAACTTGTCACCCGAGTATGCAGCTTCAGTAGATGGAGAATTTTGCTGTTTGCTTGCCTCCGGACATGTAACGCCTTCTGTCCAGCCAGCAATTGGAAAGGATTCAAGACGTCGACGAAGAAGTGTAAATAAGGTTAGGAATGCTCCTCGTATAGAAGGTTGCATCCATATGTAGAGAAATAGTCGTCGTACTTTTCTCTACCAGATTAGGATTCACGGTAACAGTGGAGTGCAGTGGGGCTCTTACCTGGAGGTATGTTAAAAGTATAATGATGTTCTATTTTTTATTGGTAATTTTAATGGTTTGTAATTTGCCTTTGTAGACGGCAAACGAGTAAATTTCATGAAGAGATGATTTTGTTGGGTAGTATTGTGTATATTTGCTCTATGTAAACAGCAAGCACTAAGTGGGTTGCATAATTGTTGATTTTGTTGGTGTTTGTCACATATTAGTTCTTATTCTGGGAGTAAAGTCAGAGAGTCAAACTTAAAGTGAGTCTTTTGTCAGTGGAGTAAGGCTGAACCTGGCATGTTACCCAAATTTAATTTCAGGGGTTATATAGCAACAGGTAAGGTTATAAAGCAAGTCTGGAGCCTCGTCAGCCTGATGACCGTCGCCTTGGGAGAGGGAGTGGCTCGTTGCTCTACATAATTAAATATTCCTGCAATTGTTTTGCAGGTGGCGCCCATTATCCTTGTTATTTACACTTAGTTGAGTCAACGTTTATCTGTTCAGTATTTCAATAGCTTGCAGTAGTTACATATTCATGGCACAAATACATTTGGTCCTTGAATAAAACATGATAAACTGCATCTCAGAAGTGTATACTAATCTTTAGAAATCTTCTGTGTTGAGTATTCCACTCCTTCTTCCTACAGACACCGTTTCACTGCAACTGAACCCAAAGTGACAGCCACTGTACGCGTGCTAGGAACCACTGGGAAATATACTTCCCACCTAGTGATTTAGGTCGTAGTAGCGATCAGGTTATTAAGTTTGAAATCAAATTGTGCAGCCCTCTTACACTAGCAAGTGGAACTGCATGCTCTGAAACAACTGGGAAGATAATCTCCCTAAACCCGTTACGTATATACGAGGTGGGAAGATAATATCCCAAAGACCTATACAGAGTTAACAGTTCGGAGACACAACTGTTGTACAACGAAACGAAATAATTACAAGGAAACAACCGTTGCAGTGCCGCTCTGCCACCCATCAAAAGACGTTTCATTCTGTTCGCGACAGTAGCTTCCATGACACTGGACTTATCATCAATTCAAACGTGTTTTCTGGTCACAATACCAGAAATATTACATCCCCACGGACCCAATACACCGCTGTAATGTCCCCAGATTTTAAGCTGATCAGTATTGTTAACACTTGCTACTATTAACAACTTCAGAAGCTGCATGAACTATATCCGCGGCTTCCTGGAAGTGATACTTATCTGGAGCGTTGCCTACGAGATACACAAGGCCTGGAAATCACTCTAAACTTGTCCTCGAGTTACTTCCGACAAGCGCCGCTAGAGTTCTCTTTACTATTCTGTCTATGCACTTTTTTCTTTCTTTCCTAATCTGCTTACCCTCCAGGGTTGGTTTTTCCCTCGGACTCAGCAAGCGATATCACCTCTACCGCCTCAAGGGCAGTGTTCTGGAGCTTCAGACATTGGGTAGGAGGATTCAACTGGGGAGGATGGTCAGTACCTCGCGCAGGCGTCCTCACCTGCTGTGTTGGTGGGGGATTGGAAAATTAGGAGGGATAGAGGGTGGGAAGCGGTCGTGGCCTTAAGTTAGGTACCATGCCGGCATTTGCCTGGAGGAGAAGTGGGAAAATCCTGGAAAACCACTTCCGGGATAGCTGAGGAGAGAATCGAACCCACCTCTACTTAGTTGACCTCGCGGGGCTGAGTGGACTCCGTTCCAGCCCTCGTAACACTTTTCAAATTTCGTAGCAGAGCCGGGAATCCAACCCGGGCCTCTGGGGGTGGCTGCTAATCACACTAACCACTGCACCGCAGAGGAGGACCACTACAGTCACAAAAGCGAGTAAAGGAGACTCTGGATACGGAAGGTAAATTTATGACCTCCTCCATTGAGCAGACGGCTCTGTGTCAGGATGGCCGAGCGGTCTCAGGCGCCAGACTCAAGGGAATACCTTGCCTGTACGACGCAGGTCAGAAGAATTCTGGTCCTCTCTGAGGGCGTGGGTTCAAATCCCACTCCTGACATTATTTTTCCTTTTTTGTACTGGTCGATAGCTAAACTCTACATTTCCATATTAATCTGGGACTGGAAATACAACCTCTATTTTATTATCATCCGGTGTGTGATTTTAATACATACATACATACATACATACATTTATTGAACATAACAGACGACTTCGCCGCTATACATGTTCACATGCAAAGTAAAATAAATAATAAATAATAATAATAATAATAATAATAATAATAATAATAATAAGGATAATAATAATAAGAATAATATCTATCAGTCATTAGCTGTAGCAGTCACTCAATGTTCAAACATATTCATCCAGTGTCCTTATTGTGCTCTGTACTTGCGTCACATTATTGTTCCTGACCTACACCTAATCAATAAATCAAACAACAACACTCAGCCTTTCAGCACTTGCATTCCAGCTAACTTTAAAACAAACAGACCATGCAATCCTGTATCATTACCCAACTTCACATAACGAAGTACTCTATCCCTATATTCCCTAATCCATTAGAATTTTATCATACTATCCCCTTCCCTTATATACATAACTATTCCACCCCCCCTATTCCCCTGCCTACCCTCTAACTCACTCTCCTTCATTTTACTCTCGCATGCCTTTTTTGTCGCACATAAATACCTGTTCAATTCACCCCATTTTTCCCATTGTTTAATAATCCATCTCAGGATTGCGTTCTCATCCCCTCTCCCCAATATTTCCCGATGCTCGGCACTCAATAATCCATGTCATAACCCCCTCGTTACCTCACAGTCTCTTAGCAAGTGAAAATCATCATTCACATCTCCGCAAAGTACACATCTTGTCTTATCCCACCCCTGTATCCACCCTGTATTCCTTTGCAAACCTAAAAGCCACCACATCATCCCATACCGTTTTGACCTATCGACGTATCTAATATTCAACCCTGCTATCTCCTCTATTTCGTCAAAACCGTCAGCGAATTTCTTAGTCTGCTTTCCCCCAATAATTTCTGCCTATGGATATCTCTAATTCTCCTTTCCAGTATATTCATCCCTCTCACTTCTGTCTTCGACCAAACCTCCCCCCACAGGTGTCCTAATCCTATCCTCTCCAAATATCCCTTTATTTTTTCTAACCATCCACCCTTATACCTGCTCTTAAATTGCTGTGCATAAGCTGCCTGTAATACTCTCCCACCTTCCTGTCTTTTTAAATTCATCCAGTATCTAACTATTCTTTTCACACCCTCTGATTCCAAATCCTCCCCACACATTAATTCCGCCCCTACATTTGCTGTACACCTCGGTAAGCCCATTACTAACTTAGCAAAACCACTAACAATCCTTCTTAGTTCCTCTCTTTTCTCATCCAGCCCCCAAACTTCTGAGCCGTATAATACCCTCCCAACGATTACCGACCTGAACACAAGTCTCAGTGTTTTATAACTGATCCCCGGATACTTGACTAGCAAAATTCTGACTGAGGCTACGGCTGCCAATCATCTATATTTCACCCTTTTGATCTGGTCACTCCAAGTTTCTTTATCATTAAAAATAACTCCTAGATATTCCAACTTCCTTACCTGTTCCAATCTTTCTCCCTGAATTACCCAATTACCTTCTATCTTTCTTCTTTTGTCCACCTGTACTACTAATATTTTAGACTTATTTCCATTAATTCTCAATCCCCATTTCCTCGCAAATAGCGTCACTGACTTTAAGGCCCTATTCATCGCCCCTGAGGTTAGCGTCATCAATAACACATCATCCGCAAATATCAGTCCTGGTACTTCAAAATCATTAATTACTGGTACAGCGCAATTTTCTGCCCCAAACCCCTCTAAAATATCGTTGATAAATAAAATAAACAGTATTGGCGATAACTTGCAACCTTGTTTTAAACCCACCTTGGACTCTAATGGTCCACTCAGTCTCCCTTCTCCCAATTTTACACAAAACCTGACAACCCTATATATTCCTTCCACAGCCCTCAACATCATCTCCGAAACCCCTAGCCTGCCTAATTTCTCTAATAGGGCCTCTCTATTCACCTTGTCAAAAGCTTTCTCAAAATCTATTGCTGCTACATAAACCGTACTTCTAGCCATATTCTTATATTTTTCTAAAATAGTCTTTACAATCATTATATTATCCACTGTTCTTTTCTTTTTCCTAAATCCCCCTTGGTAATCCGTCAAAATTTCATTTTCTTCCGCCCACTCGCTTATTCTGTTCGCTAACACACCAGTATATATTTTACTCAAAGAAATCAACAGAGATATACCTCTATAACTGTTCACATTGTTCCTACTACCCTTCCCCTTGTATATAGGGCATATAATTCCTGTTTCCCATTCCTTAGGGTAATTACCTCCCTCAAATATCCTATTGAATAGTTTAACCATGCCCTCTATCATTATCTCATTTTTACTAATTTCCTTCCAAAACTTGTTATTTATACCATTACACCCCCCGGCCGACTTCGCTCTGGCTCTGCTTATCACTCTCAGGATTTCCTCTCTTGTGATTTCTTTATTCAGGTCATAAATTGCCACTCTCCTATTCCTCCAAATTACTTCTTCTCCCGAACCTCTCCATCTTTCATCCCCCTTTTTCCCTAGTAATTCATCAAAGCGCCTGACCCATTGCACTTCCTCAATACTCGTTCTCTCTATATTCCTTCCACCCTTAATAATTTTATTAATCTTATCCCAAACTCTCTCAAAATTATTTGTCTTGCAGTCATTATGTATGGCTTCCATTTGTTCCTCTAACCACGTCTTTTTTGTCCTACAAATTTTCTTTTTATACTCCTTCCTCAATCTACAGAAAAACTCCCTTTCTTGGCTCCCACCTTTCCTTCTATATTCTCCTAATGCGTCCATCACCTTCCTCCGCATTCCTTCACACTCCCTATTAAACCATTCTTCTCCCTCTTTCTTATTTCCCTTTCTAGCTTTCGCCTTCTGCGCTATCACCTTTATTGGATGTAGCAACAATTCCAAGGCTTTATCAGTATTATTCTCTTCTAACGCCCCTTCCCACCCATATTTCAGAAGATGTAACTCCTCTTTTACTACCCTATTCCAATCCCGGCCCACCTTCTCTGTCCATTTATACTTATTATAACCACTCCCTCGTTTATCATTTGTCTCATCTTCCTTCATTGTACACTTCTCTTCCTACCTTTTCAGCATAACCCTCACCGGGAAATGGTGTGATTTAATCCAGTCTCTTATTTCCATTCTTACAACTTCCTCAATCATCCCTTCCGAACTTAAAACCATATCTATCACACTACCACCCTTCTCAGTAACATATGTCAATTTCCCCGTCCTGTCACCCTCTATCCACCCATTCAGAATATACAAATTTCCCACAGCACACATCTCTAGGAGCTTCTCTCCATAACTATTTGTAATTTTGTCCTCACTCCTTCTACTTTCCAACAAACACATTCCATCCTCCCTACTATAAACTGGGCTCTGTTCCCCTATTCTCGCGTTCAAATCCCCAAATAACAACATATCCTCCTCACCTGGATATATTCCCCTTATCCTACCAATATCCACCAATAACTCTTCAAAAAAATATTTATTTGCATATGCTGAATTACTAGGGTGGCAGTAAACAAAAGCTAGATTTATTTTCTTCCTCCTTCCCTCACCCCCTCCCAAATTCAATCTCAGCCATATGGTTTCCATCATATCGGCCTCTATATCCTCTACTCTTTCACTAATTTCTTCCCTAATTAGAACTATCATCCCTCCTGGTGCTCGTCCCTTATTCCTCTCTTTTCTTCTATATTTATATTTTATCTCAAACCCCTTCCATTAAATCTCCCTCCCTGTTTCCAACCACGTCTCCAAGAGTGCCACAACATCAAAACTTTCAATTACTTCCCGAACTTTCTTGTTTCCTGATTTGTTCCTTAGTCCCTCAATATTCACACATCCTATTTTCCAATATAGTTATAACATTCCCTCCCTCCCTTCTAGGTCTCCCCCTCTATTCTTACTTCTAGTAGTTATCGACCTCTCGTCCTCTGTATCCTCCATCCCTTTACGTACTTTTCCCCATATGTCTTTTAAGCTCTTACTTCTGACTTTACTCATAATTTTTATACCTTCCTGTCGATCTGTCCCCTCTTGACCTTTCTTGTTCACTACACCACTGCACCCTGCTCTCACCGCTTCTTGCTGCTCACCCCCACTCACCCCCTCACTATTTTGGACTTCTGAATCCACCTTCCCTTGTCCTTTCTTGCTCACTGCAACACTACACTCAAATCTCCCAGTTTCTTGCTGCCCACTCTCACCGTCCACTTCACTATCTTGATCTTCTGTCCACCGGCTGCACTGCCCATTCTCTTCTGAGATGCTCTCCTCTCCTGCCACGTCCCTCCTCCTCTTCTTTTCTTCTTTCTTCGTCCCATCTTGCCTTGTCCTCTCACCACCCTCAACCCTCTCGTTTTCGTCCATCTCCTTTAGCTTCGTCACTGAATGTACTCTAACCCATCGCCCGTTTGTCACCTCCAACCTCAGACCTCTTATTCGGGCCTTTAGCCCCTGGTTCCTAGCTCTCCATAGGTGCCTATTCAAGATCTTCATATTTTCACTTCCTTCTCTTCCCATGTCTCTTTTCACCCTTATTTTCTGTCCCTGTAAATTCTTACTGTTACCTACCACAATTTCTGCCAGTAGGGTAGATAAAAGTTTTACCCTAATTGGCCTCCGACCTTTAGTCTTACCAATTCTCTCTACATCGTCTATGTCTATCTGACTAAAGTTTATCTTAATTGAATCACGTGTCATTTCCACCACCTTAAATATCAGTTCAATCTTGCTCTCCCTCGCCCCTTCCTCAACTCCATATATAAATATGGCTTTCTCCAATCTCTCCTGCCTGTACCCCTCCTCTTCTTTCTTCATCTTCATCACCTCCTCTTTCAGATGTTTCACTTCCCCTCTCATAACTCGATTTCTTTCTCATTATTGTCCACTCTCCTGCTCGATTCCTCTGTCTTCATTTCAAGCCATTTCTTCATGTTCCCTATCTCCTTTCTCTGCTCCTCCGTCATGTGCTTTATTTCCTGCACCTTGTCCTATTGACACTTTTCCTGCATAACTTCACTTACAACCACCCTGAGTGCGGTCAAATCCTCCGTACTATATTTTCCACTGGTATTTGGGCCTGGGTTTACTTCCACCCCCTCCCAATAACCAGTAGCACCGCTATCACTGTCACTACCAGCACCGCTTCACTCACTTTTAATCCGTCCGTACTTATCACCAAGCCATTCCTGGTCTCCTTCTTCTGCCTTGCCTGCCATTTCCCAATAGCGGCCCGGTACTGTTCAATGACGACCATGTTTACAGCACGCACTTCACTACGCAACCTCTATCCTCGACCGCTCGAGCTAGACTGGTGTGATTTTAATAGAATTTGTTAGACACTGTCTTCGT
Organism: Anabrus simplex; assembly: GCF_040414725.1. Lineage (NCBI taxonomy): Eukaryota > Metazoa > Arthropoda > Insecta > Orthoptera > Tettigoniidae > Anabrus > Anabrus simplex. The sequence goes on from NC_090267.1 coordinate 23,792,226, forward strand.
GAAAATAAGGGGGGAAAGTGTAGGCGAATAGACACTGTTCCCGCGAAGGTTTTGAGCAACAATACTAGACTAGACGCACTAGTTCATTGAATTTCCTCCAAATGTGCGTAAATTACATTTGGAACGATGTCGCAGATCAGTTACACTATGCATCTATATCTTTACAGAAAATACGCCACCATCTTCTCGGAAGAATAACTCATTTAGGATTGTAGAACAGGACTATTATTATATCATAGAATTCTCTCCCCTCCTTTAGCGTATATCTACTTTCAGAGATCTACGGATATGATACACCAATAAACACTTACAAAAGTTCCTTGACCCCGACGTGATTCGAACACGCACCCTTCTGATCTGGAGTCAGACGCGCTACCGTTGCGCCACGGAGTCACTGATGTTTCTCAACCGTCTACCAGGTATTAGACCTGGCACTCATAAAAACAAGCGTTTTATTATTAACAGTTCGGAGACACAACTGTTGTACCACGAAACGAAATAATTACAAGGAAACAATCGTTGCAGTGCCGCTCTGCCACCCACCAAGTGACGTTTCATTCTGTTCGCGACAGTAGCTTCCATGACACTGGACTTATCATCAATTCAAACGTGTTTTCTGGGCACAATACCAGAAAATTTTACATCCCCACGGACCCAATACGCCGCTGTAATGTCCCCAGATTTTAAGCTGATCAGTATTGTTAACACTCGCTATTATTAACAACTTCAGAAGCTGCTAGAACTATATCCGCGGCTTCCTGGAAGTGATACTTATCTGGAGCGTTGCCTACGAGACACACAAGGCCTGGAAATACAACACTCTAAACTTGTCCTCGAGATACTTCCGACAAGCGCCGCTAGAGTTCTCTTTACTATTCTGTCTATGCACTTTTTTCTTTCTTTCCTAATCTGCTTACCCTCCAGGGTTGGTTTTTCCCTCGGACTCATCATCATCATCATCATCATCTGTTTACCCTCCAGGTTCGGTTTTTCCCTCGGACTGAGCGAGGGATCCCACCTCTACCGCCTCAAGGGCAGTGTCCTGGAGCTTCAGACTCTTGGTCGAGGGATACAACTGGGGAGTATGACCAGTACCTCGCCCAGGCGGCCTCACTTGCTATGCGGAACAGGGGCCTTGTGGAGGGATGGGAAGATTGGAAGGGATAGGCAAGGAAGAGGGAAGGAAGCGGCCGTGGCCTTAAGTTAGGTACCATCCCGGCATTCGCCTGGAGGAGAAGTGGGAAACCACGGAAAACCACTTCCAAGATGGCTGAGGTGGGAATCGAACCCACCTCTACTCAGTTGACCTCCCGAGGCTGAGTGGACCCCGTTCCAGCCCTCGTACAACTTTTCAAATTTCGTAGCAGAGCCGGGAATCCAACCCGGACCTCTGGGGGTGGCAGCTAATCACACTATCAACTACACCGCAGAGGAGGACCACTACAGTCACAAAAGCGAGTAAAGGAGACTCTGGATACTGAAGGTAAATTTATGGCCTCCCCCATTGAGCTGCCGACTGTGTGGCAGGATGGCCGAGCGGTCTAAGGCGCCAGACTCAAGGGAATACCTTACCTGTATGACGCAGGTCCGAAGAATTCTGGTCCTCTCTGAGGGCGTGGGTTCGAATCCCACTCCTCACAATGTTTTCCTTTTCTTTGTACTGGTCGATAGCTAGACTTACATTTCCATAATAATCTGGGACTGGAAATACAACCTCTATTTTATTATCCGGTGTGTGATGTTAATGGAATTTGTTAGACACTGTTTACGTGAAAATAGTAAGGGGGTAATTTGTAGGGGAATAGACACTGTTCCCGCGAAGGTTTTGAGCAACAATACGAGACTAGACGCACTAGTTCATTGAATTTCCTCCAAACGTGCGTAAATTACATTTGGAACGATGTCGCAGATCAGTTACACTATGCATCTACATCTTTACAGGAAAGAAGAAACCATCTTCTCGGAGGAATCACTCATTTAGGATTGTAGAACAGGACTATTACTATATCATAGAATTCTCTCCCCTCGTTTAGCGTATATCTAATTTCAGAGATCTATGAAGATGATACACTAATAAACACTTACAAAAATTCCTTGACCCCGACGTGATTCGAACACGCAACCTTCTGATCTGGAGTCAGACGCGCTACCGTTGCGCTACGGAGTCACTGATCTTTATCAACCGTCTACTAGGTATTAGAATTGGGACTCATAAACACAAGCGTTTTATTAACAGTTCGGAAACACAACTGTTGTACAACGAAACGAAATATTTACAAGGAAACAACCGTTGCAGTGCCGCTCTACCACCCATCAAGTGACGTTTCATTCTGTTCGCGACAGCAGCTTCCATGACACTGGACTTATCATCAATTCATACGTGTTTTCTGGGCACAATACCAGAAATTTTACATCCGCACGGACCCAATACGCCGCTGTTAGGTCCCCAGATTTTAAGCTGATCAGTATTGTTAACACTCGCTACTATTAACAACTTCAGAAGCTGCTTGAACTATATCCGCGTCTTCCTGGAAGTGATAGTTATCTGGAGCGTTGCCTACGAGATACACAAGGCCTGGGTATACAGCACTCTAAACTTGTCCTCGAGATACTTCCGACAAGCGCCGCTAGAGTTCTCTTTACTATTCTGTCTATGCACTTTTTTCTTTCTCATCTAATCTGCTTACATTCCAGGGTTGGTTTTTCCCTCGGACTCAGCAAGCGATCTCACCTCTACCTCCTCAAGGGCAGTGTTCTGGAGCTTCAGACATTGGGTCGGAGGATTCAACTGGGGAGGATGGTCAGTACTTCGCGCAGGTGTTCGCACCTGCTCTGTTGCTGGGGGGTTGGAAGATTAGAAGGGATAGAGGGAAGGAAGCGGTCGTGGCCTTAAGTTAGGTACCATGTCGGCATTTGCCTGGAGAAGAAGTGGGAAAATCCTGGAAAACCACTTCCAGGATGGCTGAGGTGGGAATCGAACCCACCTCTCTTTAGTTGACCCCCCGGGGCTGAGTGGACCCCGTTCCAGGCCTCGTAACACTTTTCAAATTTCGTAGCAGAGCCGGGAATCCAACCCGGACCTCTGGGGGTGGCAGCTAATCACACTATCAACTACACCGCAGAGGAGGACCACTACAGTCACAAAAGCGAGTAAAGGAGACTCTGGATACTGAAGGTAAATTTATGGCCTCCTCCATTGAGCAGACGGCTCCGTGTCAGGATGGCCGAGCGGTCTCGGGCGCCGGACTCAAGGGAATATCTTGCCTGTATGACGCAGGTCCGAAGAATTCTGGTCCTCTCTGAGGGCGTGGGTTCGAATCCAACTCCTGAAAATGTTTTCCTTTTTTTGTACTGGTCGATAGCTAAACTCTTCACTTCCATATTAATCTGGGACTGGAAATACAACCTCTATTTTATTGTCATCCGGTGTGTGATGTTAATAGGATTTGTTAGACACTGTTTACGTGTAAATATTAAGGGGGGAATGTGTAGGGGAATAGACACTGTTCCCGCGAAGGTTTTGAGCAACAATTCTATAGTCGTCCCCGTGTAAGGACGTACCCTAAAGGTGCAACCTTACCCTTTCTCCCCTGTAATATTAAAGTATTGATTTATAGTAACTTTTCTTGCTGTTGGGTCTTTTTCAGTGTCGGTAACCATACAGTTTAGGGACCCGACTTGCCGATACGACGTCTTACATTAACCGTTAATCTGGCACGTTGGCAACGTTCAATCACTGTTCTAGCGTGAATTGCGTGTTGCCACCGCATTGGTATTAAAGTCACTAATGATACAATTGCGAGAATATTTTCTTTTTCTGTGGGATTGTAAATCTATTTGGCTAATACCAGGTAAGTAGAATTGTGGCATGTTCGGATAATGCATTTGATAACATAGTTTGTGTGAAATGATGAGCACAACATTTTATTAATTACGTTCCTATTTCGTCCCATACTTATACGAACAGAGTTCGATTGGGATGTCTAAGAAGGAAGAAAAATCTGCAAGAACTCCTCCGAAAAGGAAAGCAAGGTTACGTCCTTTACAAACATCAGGCCAAGAAATGCTTGTACATTGCTACGAGCAATTGAAACACGAACTACGACGAAGAAGGTATCAGTCGCAGTGATACGAAGCTAATGGCAAGAGTTTCATTATTAACTGGGGTAAGTGTTCGTTTTTATCTTGTTTCTGTGATAAGTTTCTGACATAATGACAATCAGTTCAAATGGAGCAGTATTTCATTCTGAACCGAACCTAACCTAATCATGTAGGCCTATACCATGTCTTGTGTCGACTTCGATACGGTTTGTAGACTTAACCTTTGTGTATTCCTGTTGACGTATGGTGTATGTGTATGTAATATATTTCTGTGTGTGTATTCTTACAGGGTAGTGGTGAATATATATGTTATATATTATATTTTATTTAAAAATCTTAGAATAATTTATCTTCATCAGGTGTCTTTGGTTTCAAATGTGCATTTCTCTTTCAGGGTCGCCCACATACTCCTGGAATAAACCACACAAATCTGGACATGATGTTCAAGGAGTAATTCGTCGACCTGTGTCTGAGGGAGGAAGACTGGTTATTGTTCATGCTGGAAAGAAAGATGGCTTTGTACCTGGTATGTTCTTACTTTATTTTACTTCATTTTATTATAGTGAGGTGATCTCTCTTTTCATAGTTATGAGGGTATTTAGGGTTTGTAGTACGGATGTAAAAGGGAAGGGCACGTAAGTCTCTGATAAAACCCCAACTTGAGTACAGTTCCTGTGTATGAGACCCTCACTAGGATTACTTGATTTGAGAACTGGAAAAGTTCAAAAGAAAGAAGCACGATTTGTTGTGGGTGATTTCTGACAAAAGAGTAGCGTTACAAAAATTTTGTCGAGTTTGCGCTGGGAAGACTTGGGAGAAAGGAGACGAGTGGCTGGACTAAGTGGTGTGTTCCGAGCTGTAGGTGGAGAGGTGGTGTGGAATGACATTGGTAGACGAATACGTTTCAGTGGTATTTTAAAAGTAGGTAAGATCATAGTACAATTATAAAGTTGAGGATGAAAAGTGGGGCAAATATTTGTTTTTGTTTTTTTTAAGAAGGGAGTTAGGGATTGGAGTAATTTACCAAGGGAGATTTCAATAAATTTCCAAATTCTTTGCAATTATTGAAGAAAAGACTAGGCCTGTCCCTGAAACTGCATCTTCCACCTGGGCGACTGATCTAAGTGCAAATCAGTGGTGCCCGATTGATTGAAATTGACTGGCACGAGATCGGTAGTGGCATTATAACTTACCGCTCATTGGGTTCTGTACGTGGTTTTTGATTTTGACTTCTCCACTGTCAAGGGATCTCTTGGTTATTAAAAAGACTTGCAGGTATTCACTTTAGGCCAATGATTAACCTTAGAGAGGTACTTCAATCAAAACTTCCCCAGTGTATTTTCATATAATATTACTGGATATTTGTATCAGTAAATTACTTGTATTGCAGGCCTATTTATTATGTTTATTCTGCATTCGACAATCTCCACCTGAATCGGTGCTTGATACCTGACTGTTGAACACCTTCCAAGCTTCTTATTTCTTACTGCCTGATATAGGTTTATTGTTCGCAGCAATTACATTTGTTCTAAGGTATTGAAATGGGTGTTTATACTTATATCTTTAATGCAAGTAATCGTGGACTTCTAATCCAGATATAGGCCTACTAATGGAAATACATTCATGAGAGATGTTAGGATAAAGTAGTGTAAGTAGTAATTCATCATCAGGTGACTTTGCTACACAGTAGTTGGTTTCACTTAAAATCAGACATCTTTTTGTATCATTCAACAGAAATCACATTTTTTTATCAATTAATAGGCCTATCCTTGAAGAGGGGTGATCTCATATTTTTAGGGAATACTTTTTTTAGAAGAAATAACTTCATACTAAAACTTAAAATTCTTACAGGTGCTGATTTGATGCTACAAACTTGAAGAGAAATCAAGATTATGCTACAAAAGATGAGCTGCAAAGGTTGTGTAATATGAATCGAAGTCACTTAAAGAGGTACAGAAGCACCTAAACATAAGTTTAGATAATGTTGTTTACATTCATGTTGTGACCGGGCGAGTTGGCTGTGCGCGTAGAGGCGCCCACTGGTTTTCTGATTAAACATCATTTATTTAAGCTATTGCATCAGTCTACTTACATACTCACTGTCCACGTATACCGGTAACCTGGTGATTCGATTATTGAAGCATTGTGCAATGATGCGACATACAAACTGAGACAATTTCGAGTGGTCATGAGCATAACTCATAGTCATAGGGTAGGCTAAATAATAATGTAATTGGCTTTATGTCCCACTAACAACTTTTATGGTTTTTTTGAGATGTCGACGTGCTGGAATTTAGTCCTGCAGGAGCTCTTTTATGTGCCAGTAAATCTACTGACACGAGGCTGAGCACCTTCAAATGCCATCGCACTGAGCTCGGCCCTGCCAAGTTGGGTTCAGAAGGCCAGCGCCTCATCCGTCTGAGCCATTCAGACAGGCGTGGAGGCTAGAGAGCTGAGTTTAAGTAATTGTCGAACGTCAACTAGTTATAAAAATACTGATTGATTAAACTAATACGGTAATTAGAATAACCTAATTGCCTACCTACTTACAAGCTAGGTACTTTGGAATTATGTTCTGACTATCTTTTTAACACTGCAAATAAATCCATCTATTATTTAAAACTCCCTGTAAGAAGAGGACAGTGAATGCGAGTGGGTATTATTTTCAAATGAGCTGAGCTCGAGAGTCCATTGTAGCATATGATTTTTCCAGTGTACCATGACTCTGTATGTATTGCTTCAGAGGAAGTTTGGCTTCCCGCCAATGTCCAGTGTACCGATAATGAGCCATGTGTGTGTTGTGTCTCACTGATCCGTGACTACGTACGATTCTTTCAGTGTGCCATGATTCACTGTGTCTCGCTGCAACGGAAGCTCGGCTCCCCGCCAGTGTCCATTGTGCCGATAAGGAGCCGTGTGTGTCATGTGGCTCACTGAGCCGTGATTGTGCATGATTTGTGTGCGTGAGCTTGCCGTTCCTGTGAATCGATTCACTCGGACACTTGAATGAATCGATACACTGCTTCGAATCATGCACTCAGTAGCCAACATTAGTACAGGTACATAGTACATTACCATTAAGACAGATAGCATTGCAAAGTAATTCGTCTTTACCATAATAATAATAATAATAATAATAATAATAATAATAATAATAATAATCGTATGGCCTCAGTTACCGTGTGTAGACATTTCAAGTTGACGCCATCTGGCTGTCTGCTCGTTTTTGACGTTCCGTTTTATTCTAGGCCCACTAGATGGCAGACCGAGTATACCGAAACTCTCTTGGGCGTCTCTGGCTGAGATTTAATTAATTTTGTCAGGTAAACACCAAATGTGTCGCCAGAGATCTTTTACATGCCGATATCGTACGGCATGGAGTTTCGAATGGACTTTTTTCCGCCCTTCAAAAATCCGACTACCTCTGCCGGGTTTGAACCCGCTATCTTGGGATCCGGAGGCCGTCACTCTACCACTGATCCACAGAGACAGCTGTCTTTACCATGAAATACATCGTCAACATAGATTAGTGAGGTTGGACATCCTGCCCGTCATCATTCATCAGTCGCTGTTCAACATACTGTACTTGTCAAAACTAGTAAGTTTCTATTTTACACAATAATAGTGAAATGTTGATGAAGACGACATACACCCAGCCCCCGTGCCAGAGATATTAACCAACGGTGGTTCAAATTCGTGACGCTGTCGGGAATCGAACCCGCATCCTGTGACCAAAGGCCAGCACGCTAACCATTTAGCCATGGAGCCGGACAATAATAGTGAAAAACCACGTTCACTGCAGCTATTGTTGACTGGATATTTTTTCTCTTTAAAGAACAGTGAGTACCACGAATTAATATCCTGTTTGTTGATTCCTGTAAACTTTGTATGTACGGTGTTGGTTCGCCAGTTCCTAGCGTATCTACTGAATGAAAACTTTGTAGATCAATGGATTCAGTTTTATGTTTATTGCCTTCAGTCGTCACGGCAGTGCTTTCAATGACAACAGTCGCTCGAGTACAATTCCTGTCGAACCTAACCTAACCCTGTGACAATCAGTGGTTTTCGGTGGATCACAACCTAACCGGTCATTATAATTTGTTTTCGGCGGATCACAACCAAACCTGTCCCTATCAGTGGTTTTCGGAAGAATACTGTGGTTTTGTCACAAGCCAATACAGACTCTTGAATCAATGTGTGAAAATGGGAAAGAGCAGAAAACCCTCTTCAGGAATGCCAATCTCAAAGTCCATAGTCTTTTTAGCGTTGTCGCACAGCTGAAATGTCACTTTAGAGGTAATTGTAAAAAGTCTTGTATATAGGCTCTACAGATACATAGTACATTACCAATTCCATCTCGATAGCTATGAGACGCACACTGCATAGCGGTTTCGCTCTATAGATAAATCATATTATAGTGAAAAAAAAAATTGTTTAAAAAAATCTGACATGAAGGTCCAGAAGGAAAATACTTTCATTGGAATTCTTATTTATGTGTTCACCACCCTAGTAGGTTTAAATAAACCTTATAAATGCTTCGTAAGGCCCATTCTCGAATATGGATCTGCATGCTGGGATGCGTACAGGATGGGTTTAATAAATTCCCTAGAGAAAGTTCAAAGAAGAGCGATGCGTTTCGTAACTGGGAATAGGAGAAATACCATTAATTGGGAAAGTCTTGAATCTAGAAGAACTAGAGCTCGCCTGTGTGGTCTTTATAAGAGCTATACGGAAAGGGCTGCTTGGAGTTGTATTAGGAATAATTTGGAACCTCCCTCATACTTATCGAGAAATTATCATAAGCATAAAAACCAGCATACGGATGTGGGCAAGTTTTCCTTCGTCAACAGGATCGTAAGGGATTGGAATAAATTACCTGCAGCAGCCTTTGATAGATTCCCTTCTGGTATCAAGTCATTTAAGAAGACCATTAGTGTTTGTGGAAAGTGAAAAGTAAAAGTTGTAAATTATGGGCACTGAATTTGTGATTTTCTGCTTGGATTCCATTGTGAAACTGGGAGGTTTTTACTTGTGGTATTCTCTTTCCAGGAAATTGCTTGCTGTACTCATGGTTTTGTAATTGCTGTTGTTCTTGGTTAATTAACAATGTTTTTAACTTTATTTTTTATCACTTGTAACGTTAAGCTAGTAGTAAGCTCAATCTATAGTTTTGTAAGCCATAATGTCAAGTATTGGAAATAATTAAATTGTGTGTGAAACTGTACATGATGCTGGATTTAAAACGACTAGTAGTATTTCTTGTAATATTTTTTATGGAATTCCTTTTTGTACCGATACTTTAGTTGTTGTAGTTGTTGGGTAGTAGGTTTTAACTTTATCATCACTTGTAGTGTTAAGCTAGTAGTAAGTTCAGTCTGTAGTATTGTAATTTGTAGTGTTAAGTACTGGAAATACTTAAGTTGTGTGCGAATATGTATATAATGACACTGGATTTAGAAAGTTAAATTACTAGTATCTTTTGCTTGTTGTAATGTTGTTGTTGTAGGGTAATTACGGTTTAACTTCACTTTATTATCACTTATAATGGTAAGCTAGTAGTAAGGTCAACCTATAATATTGTAAGCCATATTGTTAAGCACTATAAATACTTAAGTTGTGTGAGAATTTGTATATGATGTTGCTCGATTTAGAATATTAAACTAGCAGTAATGCTTGCAATATTTTCCTTCCATATATCTGCTTCTTGTACTCTTGTTCTTTGCTTGTTTGTTTGTTTTTTGTTTGTTGTTGTTGGGTAATTATGTTAACTTTACTTTATTATTACATTACTGTAAGTGACCGTTGCCACCGGGATATTTCCCATTTGCAATTTAATAATAATAATAATAATAATAATAATAATAATAATAATAATAATAATAATAATAATAATAATAATGAGTGACAGGGTTTAACGTAATTTGGAAGGAATGTTTTGCGTATGATAAACGAGTACCAGGTTAACTACTGGGGGGCAAGGGCGGCATGCGTAGAACTAACCACTCCACTCCACCGAGTGCCAACGTTATGGATAGTGGAAGCCTTCACCTTCCACCCTTCCAATCGCTTTCATGGTTTGTACGGAGATGACTTTGCTTTTTGCTTTTTAAATATTAGTATTCATGTTTATTATGTTTGTTTATTCATACCCGTGCTTTGTAATTCAGTGACCATGGAATGGCTCTAAATGTTGTAAATTATATTTATATTTACTTCTATTTATTTCCTTTTTCCATATTGCACATGTTTGTTGTTATTATTATTACTGCTACATATCGCTTAACATGTAAATAAACTAATATTTAATACATAATGTTTATCTCTTTGAATTCATTTTTTCGTTGCGTATTCTTTTTGCTATGACAACATTACTTCTTTATGATATAAATAAATATAAAATAAAAGTATTTCTTCCCAAACATATTTGTTATACGTGCACCAATCAGAGAACCAACCTTTTACTAAGGTGCATAATGTTTTTGCATACATGTATAATTGAAGAACTGAAGATCCATATACAGGTAAGTGGGTCGCCCATGTGGTAGGCCTATTACGCGTCATAGGAAACTGAGTGAACTGGCTGTGCAGTTTGATCACATTGCTGTGAGCTTGGTATCAGGAGATGGTGATGGATTTGAACCCCACACTCGGCACGTCTGAAGTTTTTTTTTCGCCCGTCATTTTCATTTCAGGCTAGTGCTGTGTCTGTACGCTTATGTACATTTTAAACGTTTGAAATCTTAGCCCTCTTCCCTATCCCATTCTTGCCTCACAACCTGTCTTCATGTGATTTAAGGCAATGTATATGTAAAAATCTGGTAATGTTGTTTGACTCATAGTGCTCCTGTACATTGGTTTCTGTAATGTTGTAAGCTTGAGATACACCAGCTTGTAAGCTGAAAATATTTTTCAAATGCCAAATGCCGTAAAAGTACTTAGTGGGATGTAAAGCTGTTAGCATTATTATTGAAAGGAAGGACAGATATGTCTTATGTGGTAAGTCCTTGAACTTGCAGAAATCGCAATGAATTATACAATCTATATTCCCTCCCCCCTTCCTTTTTCTTTTTTTTTGCTAGTTGCTTTTACGTCGCTCCGACACAGATAGATCTTATGGCGACGACCAACCTTCCTTTAACAATGCAGTTATAGTAATGCGTACATCAGAATAAAGGCAGGATTTTTTAAAATTAATTTAAGCAAGTGAAGGAGAGAATGTATGACTAGCTCAGGTTGGCGGATTCGAGTTAGACGGTATTTGAAAGTGCTCAAATACGCCAGCCTCATGTCTAGATCTACCGGTACATAAAGAACTCTTGTGGGACGAAATACTGGCACCTCGGCGTATGTGAAAACGATAGAAGTAGATAGTAGAAGTAATATTCAATTCTGCAGTGAGCTTGAAAGCTGACCTAATTTCCGTTCACGTAGCTTGGCACATTAGTGTTCTTATATGGTGGGTTCGAGTCCGGCGGTATTTGAAAGTGCTCAAATACGCCAGTGTCATGTCTAGATCTACCGGTACATGAAATAACTCTTGCGGGACGACATTTTTTGGCAGTACAACTTATTACATTATTATTTTCAAATCCCCAGTGAACTTGAAAGCTGACCTAAATTCCGTTCACGGAGCTTGGCACATTAGTATTCCTATATGTTTCCTGGTAAGCCTGAAGATATAACCAGCCTGCAGGCTGAAAATATGCCCAGTAATCTCTCTCCTTACTGGTTACCGGTATTGAAGAGAGAAGGAAATGTTCGCGCAAAAGAAAGGGAAGTCATTGGATGTCTGGAACTTTCGAAAATCACACTGCAAAGATTTATTAAATAAATTGTATCGTTTAACACGCCCCTCTTTTCAAGGATATGGTTAGTACGCCTACTGTATATCAAAATAAAGACAGATACATGCAACATTAATTTGAGTGAGAAAGTGTGTTTATTTCCTTAATTCCTCATTGAGCGTGGAAACCGACTTAATTATGAATATCTTGATTTATTTCATCTTAACTTTTAGCATTTACTAGGGTAGGGACACATTCATTATCGGTGTTTACATTGAGGTTAGTTTGTTATGGTTATGTCTGGTGATTTTAATATGTAACCAGGCAGGTTGGCAGCAGTGATCAGCCATTACAAAAAAGAGAAAACAAAAGCATCGGGCGGCGATATTTACTTTCTGGGGTATTTCCTTACGCGGCGATTACTATAGACTAGACGCACTAGTTCATTGAATTTCCTCCAAATGTGCGTAAATTACATTTGGAACGATGTCGCAGATCAGTTACACTATGCATCTACATCCTTACAGAAAATACGCCACCATCTCCTCGGAAGAATAACTCATTTAGGATTGTACAACAGGACTATTATTATATCATAGAATTCAATCCCCTCCTTTAGCGTATTTCTACTTTCAGAGATCTATGAATATGATACACCGATAAACAATTACAAAACTTCCTTGACCCAGGCGTGATTCGAACACGCAACCTTCTGATCAGGAGTCAGACGCGCTACCGTTGCGCCACGGAGTCACGGTTGTTTATCAACCGTCTACGAGGTATTAGACCTGGCACTCATAAATTCAAACGTTTTATTATTAACAGTTCGGAGACACAACTGTTGTACCACGAAACGAAATAATTACAAGGAAACAACCGTTGCAGTGCCGCTCTGCCACCCATCAAGTGACGTTTCATTCTGTTCGCGACAGTAGCTTCCATGACACTGGACTTATCATCAATTCAAACGAGTTTTCTGGGCACAATACCAGAAATTTTACATCCCCAAGGACCCAATACGCCGCTGTAATGTCCCCAGATTTTAAGCTGATCAGTATTGTTATCACTCGCTACTATTAACAACTTCAGAAGCAGCTTGAACTATATCCGCGGCTTCCTGGAAGTAATTCTTATCTGGAGCGTTGCCTACGAGATACAAAATACAGCACTCTAAACTTGTCCTCGAGATAATTCCGACAAGCGCCGCTAGAGTTCTCTTCACTATTCTGTCTATGCACTTTTTCTTTCTCATCTAATCTGCTTACCCTCCAGGGTTGGTTTTTCCCTCGGACTCAGCAAGCGCTCTCACCTCTACCACCTCAATGGCAGTGTTCTGGAGCTTCAGACATTGGGTCGGAGGATTCAACTGGGGAGGATGGTCAGTACCTCGCGCAGGCGTCCTCACCTGCTGTGTTGATGTGGGATTGGAAGATTAGAAGGGATAGAGGGAAGGAAACGGTCGTGGCCTTAAGTTAGGTACCATGCCGGCATTTGCCTCGAGGAGAAGGGGGGACAATCCTGGAAAACCACTTCCAGATGGCTGAGGTGGGAATCGAACACACCTCTACTTAGTTGACCACCCGGGGCTGAGTGGACCCCGTTCCAGCCCTTGTAACACTTTTCAAATTTAGTAGCAGAGCCAGGAATCCAACCCGGGCCTCGGGGGTGGCTGCTAATCACACTATCCACTGCACCGCAGAGGAGGACCACTACAGTCACAAAAGCGAGTAAAGGAGACCCTGGATACTGAAGGTAAATTTATGGCCTCCCCCATTGAGCGGACGGCTGTGTGTCAGGATGGCCGAGCGGTCTAAGGCGCCAGACTCAAGGGAATACCTCGCCTTTACGACGCAGGTCAGAAGAATTCTGGCCCTCTCTGAGGGCGTGGGTTCGAATCACACTCCTGACAATATTTTTCCTTTTTTGGTACTGGTCGATAGCTAAACTCTACATTTCCATATTAATCTGGGACTGGAAATACAACCTCTATTTTATTGTCATCCGGTGTGTGATGTTAATAGGATTTGTTAGACACTGTTTACGTGTAAATAGTAAGGGGGGAATGTGTAGGGGAATAGACACTGTTCCCGCGAAGGTTTTGAGCAACAATACTAGACTAGCCGCACTAGTTCATTGAATTTCCTCCAAATGTGCGTAAATTACATTTGGAACAATGTCGCAAATCAGTTGCACTATGCATCTATATCTTTACAGAAAATACGCAACCATCTTCTCGGAAGAATAACTCATTTAGGATTGTAGAACATGACTATTATTATATCATAGAATTCTCTCCCCTCCTTTAAGGTATATCTACTTTCAGAGATCTACGGATATGATACACCAATAAACACTTACAAAAGTTCCATGATCCCGACGTGATTCGAACACGCAACCCTCTGATCTGGAGTCAGACGCGCTACCGTTGCACCACGGAGTCACGGATGTTTCTCAACCGTCTACCAGGTATTAGACCTGGCACTCATAAATTCAAGCGTTTTATTATTAACAGTTCGGAGACACAACTGTTGTACCACGAAACGAAATAATTACAAGGAAACATCCGATGCAGTGCTGCTCTGCCACCCATCAAGTGACGCTTCATTCTGTTCGCGACAGTAGCTTCCATGACACTGGACTTATCATCAATTCAAACGTGTTTTCTGGGCACAATACCAGAAATTTACATCCCCAAGGACCCAATACGCCGCTGTAATGTCCCCAGATTTTAAGCTGATCAGTATTGTTAACACTCGCTATTATTAACAACTTCAGAAACTGCTTGGACTATATCCGCGTCTTCCTGGAAGTGATACTTATCTGGAGCGTTGCCTACGAGATAGACAAGGCCTGGAAATACAACACTCTAAACTTGTCCTCGAGATACTTCCGACAAGCGCCACTAGAGTTCTCTTTACTATTCTGTCTATGCACTTTTTTTCTTTCTCATTTAATCTGCTTACACTCCAGGGTTGGTTGTTCCCTCGAACTCATCAAGCGATATCACCTCTACCGCCTCAAGGGCAGTGTTCTGGAGCTTCAGACATTGGGTATTAGGATTCAACTGGGTAGGACGGTCAGTACCTCGCGAAGGCGTCCTCAGCTGCTGTGTTGGTGGGGGATTGGAAGATTAGGATGGATAGAGGGAAGGAAACGGTCGTGGCCTTAAGTTAGGTACCATGCCGGCATTTGCCTGGAGGAGAAGTGGGAAAATCCTGGAAAACCACTTCCGGGATGGCTGAGGTTGGAATCGAACCCACCTCTAAGTAGTTGACCTCCCGGGGCTGAGTGGACCCAGTTCCAGGCCTCGTAACACTTTTCAAATTTCGTAGCAGAGCCGGGAATACTACCCGGACCTCTGGGGGTGCCAGATAAGCACACTATCAACTACACCGCAGAGGAGGACCACTACAGTCACAAAAGCGAATAAAGGAGACTCTGGATACTGAAGGTAAATTTATGGCCTCCCCCATTGAGCTGCCGACTGTGTGGCAGGATGGCCGAGCGGTCTAAGGCGCCAGACTCAAGGGAATACCTTACCTGTACGACGCAGGTCAGAAGAATTCTGGTCCTCTCTGAGGGCGTGGGTTCGAATCCCGCTCCTGACAATATTTTTCCTTTTTTTGTACTGGTCGATAGCTAAACTCTACATTTCCATATTAATCTGGGACTGGAAATACAACCTCTATTATATTGTCATCCGGTGTGTGATGTTAATAGGATTTGTTAGACACTGTTTACGTGTAAATAGTAAGGGGGGAATGTGTAGGGGAATAGACACTGTTCCCGCGACGGTTTTCAAATCAAATCAAAATCTCTTTATTTGCAAATGAGGTGTCTACCTCGGTGGCAAATGGTACACTAAAATACATATATTGTCAAGCACTAAATATTAAATTAACAAGAGAAGAAAATTTTTCCTATAATACAATATTATACAATTTACGCTAACAATGTTTTCTATTAAACACACAGCTCATCCTTAATAAATTTATATTGTTTACAAAATTCTACTTATAATATATCCTGTCCTACTTACAAATATAGTCAACTGATATACAGTATGTGGAATTACTTCAAATGATACTATACAACTGGTATAGCATTAATATTTACATTGCATTTATTTATTTACTTTTTTTTTTTTTACCCGTTCTGGATCCTAAGTAGCATAACGACCTGCTGCGTCTTAACCAGAGCCCCTTTTGCCACCACTTTTCAGAGTTCCTGAAGGGCCTTCACAGCTACCGTAGCGGTCCCAGGGCCCTCGAAGTCCCCACTGTACTTCACCCCTACAGGCAGTCCCCTACTTTGGCTGTCCAAACTCCTTAGACCAGGGGATGGAATTAATTTATTCACACACATTTTTTTATATACAATAACCTGCACTGGTCGAATGCCCTCTAACATTTCATTTATTTTCTCTGTTGCTGTTTATTCTCTTCTTGAATATCTGTACAGATTTTGGAAAAGGATCAAACACTACCCCTGGTAAACTGTTCCACTCCTTCACGCCCTTCCCAATGAATGAAAATTTACCCCAATCGCTTCTGCTAAAATTCCTTCTAATTTTATATTTGTGGTCAGTCCTGCCAATATAATTATTTTCCAACTGAAGCCTCTCACGGATATCTCCCCATGCTTCTTCTCCTGTATAGGCTCTATATAATCCTGTAAGTCTAGTTTTCTCCCTTCTCTTACTTAAAGTTTCCCACCCAAGTTCCTTTAACATTTCTGATACACTACTCTTTCTCCTGAAATCCCCTGTTACAAATCTTGCTGCTTTCCTCTGCACACTATCTATTTCTTTTATTAGGTATTCTTGGTGAGGATCCCAAACACTGTTTGCATATTCCAATAATGGACGAACCATACTCAAGTAACTTTTTTCTTTTAATTCTTTGTTGCATCCTTTAAGTAGCCTCATTATGACTTGTAATGATCTGTATGCTTTCCCAACAATGTCATCAATATGACCCTTCCAGTGCAAATTACTTTCAAATCTCACACCTAAGTATTTGCTCTTGCCATCTTTTGGGATAACTACCTCATCCAAAGTATATTCAAATTCAGTTTTAAAGCTCCTGTTTGTAAAAGTTGTAACAGTTGATTTGCCTCCATTAACCTTCATATTATTTTCTTCAACCCATTGTTGGATACTTTCAAGGTCCCTTTGTAATTCTGAACAATCCTCAATGTTGTTTATTTCTCTATAAACAATTATGTCATCTGCATACAATCTTATTTTTGATGTTATATTGTTCCCTAAATCATTTGCGTATATTAAGAAAAGTAACGGACCGATTATACTACCCTGTGCAATTCCCTTCCAAACTTTCTCTTCCTGAGATACATTATTTCCTACTTTGACTTTCTGAACCCTTGAATTTAGAAATGCTTTTATCCAACGTGTAACCCTTACGTCCAATCCTATTCCCTCCAATTTCTTTAATAATATTCCATGTTCCACTCTATCAAAGGCTTTGGAAAGATCTATGGCTATGCAATCTAACTGGCCTCCTGAATCCAACTGATCTGATATGTCCTGCTGAAATCCCACCAGTTGTGCCTCACAAGAAAATTTCTTTCTAAATCCATACTGGCTCCTCATGAACCAATTTTTATCATCACATATCCCTCTGATGTACTTCGATATTAAACTCTCCAGAATTTTACAAACTATACTGGTCAGGCTGATTGGTCTGTAGTTCTCTGGTTTCCTTTTATCACCCTTTCCTTTATAAATTGGTATTATTACAGATTCCTTCCATTCCTTTGGTATTACACTATTATTTATGACATAGTCAAAGAGAAATTTTAAATAAGGCACTATGTACCACCCCATTGTCTTTAATACCTCCCCAGTAATTTGATCACTCCCTGCTGCTTTTCCTTGCTGAAGCAGTTGGATTTCTCTGAAAATATCTTCGTTTGTGAATGAGAAGCTTCTTGTTTCCCTCTGTCTCTCTCCCTCTCTATCTTCTGTTTCGGTTTCCAACTCTTGACAATCATCTACTGAATCTCTAAATTCCCTACTAAATAGGTTTGCTTTCTCAGTATCTGTTAAATAGTGTTCACCCCCTTCTCCCACCATTGTAGGAATTTGGATTCCTTTTCCTTTTTGATTCCTGATATATGAATACAGCTTTTTCCATTTCCCTTTGTGGTCATTACCCTCTTGAAGTATGCCATTCATATAATTCTCTTTTGCTTCCTTTTTCGCTCTATTCAGTTCCCTCATTAGCTGTTTTCTAGTTTCTCTACTCTCCCTACCCTCTTTGATTTTCCTGTTTACTATTCTACATTTTCTTTTTAATTTTCTTATTTCCCTTGTATAATAAACAGGGTCTGAGGTCATTTTACCCTTCTTAACAGGTACAAATCTCTTCTCTCCTTCCCAAATAATTCCTTTAAATTTAGCCCAAAGTGTATCCACGTTACTCCCTTCACTTATCCAACAACTGAACTGTGAGTTAAGGTAAGTCCCAAATTCATCAACTTTAGTTTTTCTGTACAATTTCTTGTCTTGTGTAACCCTCTTATTAAGCCTTTTTGGTACGAGTCCTACATCCATTATTACAGCCTTATGGTCTCCTATTCCTTCAATTACCTCAGTTTTATCAACAATTTCCCATGGTTTAACCAAGAATACATCTAGTAAGTTATTGAGACGAGTCGGTTCTTGTACTACTTGTGTAAATCCTCCCTCCCAAATTAACTTATTTGCCAGTTTCTGTTCATGGGCTTCACTTGCAGCTCCTTTCCATTCAACCTCAGGCAAATTTAGATCTCCCCCAATTATTACCATATCATTGTTATTGTTTTTACAAGTATAATCTATTATTTTTTCAAAGATTTCCATGTCTCTTTCCTCTCTTCCAGGCCTGTATGTTCCTATAATTCCCACCTCCTTCATATTATCACAAACTAATTTTATCCCTAATATTTCATCCCTTTCATCGGTAAACCATTCATGTGAACAGTAAGTTTCCTTCACCAGAATAAACACCCCCCCTCCCTTTTTATCTCCTCGGTCTCTACGATAGACTGTGTACCCTTCTGGAAATACTTCTCTATTACCCACCCCTTCTTTCAACCACGATTCCACTCCTATCACCACATCAGTCTCATAAGATTCCATCAATGTACCGAATTTTAATTGTTTATTTACTACACTTTGACAGTTTACCAAGAGCAATCTCAGACCCCCTTCCTCCCTAAAACTTGACTGTTGCAATTGGGTAACTTGAAATTCCTTACTATCCTGAGTTTCTTTTTCTAGTTGATTGAGCCAGCTTGAAGTATAGCTGGCTCTTTCTGCTAGTTTTCCTGGTCAGTATTATAACTCAAGGGAGTTGCCTGTTTTACAGTACATATCTTAAGATTAATAAAATCTAGAACAATATTTCCTATCTTTCGTTTACCTGAATTGTTTAGATGGAGGCCATGTTTTGTATAACAGTATCTCTCAAAACTGCTGCATTCAATAACCTGAGTATTCCGAAAATGTTTACAAATTTTAACAATATCTGTATTGACCTTGTCCACTTCAATGTTCACACATGAATCTCTACTCAAATCATGCCTGTGGGGCACGTTCACTACAAAAACGTTAGTGTGGGTCAGCTTCCCTAGTGTATGTTTAAGTTGTGATCTTACATTCTTGGCGTCGTCGCGAGCTACGTCGTTCGTCCCACCGATGATAAGCACTGCATCGCCGCTCCCGAAGTTCCTAGTTGCTGCTTCTACGTTTTCCACAACACTGCTGATAGAAGCTCCTGGATATATTTCTCCGGTTGCTGCTATATTCTCGTCGTTAATCACTCCCGCAATTCCCCTTCCTTGGCTATCACCAAACACAGCTACCTTCGCTGATTTAGGCCTAACTGGGTCTTGAATCTGAATTCTAGGCCTAAATTTCAAACTCGGCACGGCAACGGATCGCGATGATTTGGTTTCACGCGCGCGATCACTTTCTTCCAGGATTAAATTATTTAGGGCAGAAAACCTATTTCTAATGTTTATTTCCGGAAATTCAGTTGTAGATTTCTTCTTAGCCGGCCATCCACGAACTACTTGACACCACGTGCTCGAGTTTGTTACTTGTACCGGTATATCACTCGATGAATGGTCAGTACCAAATTCTCGCGATCGCAGTCTTTCTTTTAATTCTTGATTTTCAACTTTAAGAGTCTCATTGTCCTTTTTTAGAATGTTTATAATTTCTAATGCACTTTTATATTCCTCATCGACTGTTTTCGGTGCTTCGTCAACGCCGTCCCCAACAACAACATTCCGAACACACTGCTCACAAATCCAGTCAACATTTTCATTAGTTTTTACGTCTCTAGGGCAATTTCCGCACTTATAATGCCACCATCGATCACATGAATCACACAACATTCCATTTTTCACTAATTTTCGACATTTTCCGCACTTTTCGTCACATTTTACGGTTAATTTACTCGGAGAATAAAACACTACGTCGTCATTACCGGGCGCCATTTTGAAAAAAAAAAAGCAACAATGCTAGACTAGCCGCACTAGTACATTGAATTTCCTCCAAATGTGCGTAAATTACATTTGGAACGATGTCGCAGATCAGTTACACTGTTCATCTACATCTTAACAGAAAATACGCCACCATCTTCTCCTAAGAATAACTCATTTAGGATTGTAGAACAGGACTATTATTATATCATAGAATTCTCTCCCCTCCTTTAGCGTATATCTACTTTCAGAGATCTACGGATATGATACACCAATAAACACTTACAAAAGTTCCTTGACCCCGACGTGATTCGAACACGCAACCTTCTCTTCTGGAGTCAGACGCGCTACCGTTGCGCCACGGAGTCACGGATGTTTCTCAACCGTCTACCAGGTACTAGACCTGGCACTCATAAATTCAAGCGTTTTAATATTAACAGTTCGGAGACACAACTGTTGTACCACGAAACGAAATAATTACAAGGAAACAACCGTTGCAGTGCCGCTCTGCGACCCATCAAGTGACGTTTCATTCTGTTCGCGACTGTAGCTTCCATGACACTGGACTTATCATCAATTCAAACGTGTTTTCTGGGCACAATACCAGAAACTTACATCCCCAAGGACCCAGTACGCCGCTGTAATGACCCCAGATTGTAAGCTGATCAGTATTGTTAACACTCGCTATTATTAACAAATTCAGAAGCTGCTAGAACTATATCCACGTCTTCCTGGAAGTGATACTTATCTGGAGCGTTGCCTACGAGATACACAAGGCCTGGAAATACAACACTCTAAACTTGTCCTCGAGATACTTCCGACAAGCGCCGCTATAGTTCTCTTTACTATTCTGTCTATGCACTTTTTTCTTTTTTATCTAATCTGCTTACACTCCAGGGTTGGTTTTTCCCCCGAACTCATCAAGCGCTCTCACCTCTACCGCCTCAAGGGCAGTGTTCTGGAGCTTCAGACATTATGTAGTAGGATTCAACAGGGTAGGACGGTCAGTACCTCGCGCAGGCGTCCTCAGCTGCTGTGTTTGTGGGGGATTGGAAGATTAGGAGGGATAGAGGGAAGGAAACGGTCGTGGCCTTAAGTTAGGTACCATGCCGGCATTTGCCTCGAGGAGAAGGGGGACAATCCTGGAAAACCACTTCCGGGATGGCTGAGGTCGGAATCGAACCCACCTCTAAGTAGTTGACCTCCCGGGGCTGAGTGGACCCCGTTCCAGCCTTCGTAACACTTTTCAAATTTAGTAGCAGAGCCGGGAATCCAACCCGGTCCTCGGGGGTTGCTGCTAATCACACTATCCACTGCACCGCAGAGGAGGACCACTAGAGTCACAAAAGCGAGTCAAGGAGACTCTGGATACTGAAGGAAAATTTATGGCCTCCTCCATTGAGCAGACGGCTCCTTGTCAGGATGGCCGAGCGGTCTAAGGCGCCAGACTCAAGGGAATACCTTGCCTGTACGACGCAGGTCCGAAGAATTCTGGTCCTCTCTGAGGGCGTGGGTTCGAATCCCACTCCTGACAAAATTTTTACTTCATTGGTACTGGTCGATAGCTAAACTCTACATTTCCATATTAATCTGGGACTGGAAATACAACCTCTATTATATTGTCATCCGGTGTGTGATGTTAATAGGATTTGTTAGACACTGTTTACGTGTGAATAGTAAGGGGGGAATGTGTAGGGGAATAGACACTGTTCCCGCGAAGGTTTTGAGCAACAATACTAGACTAGCCGCACTAGTTCATTGAATTTCCTCCAAATGTGCGTAAATTACATTTGGAACGATGTCGCAGATCAGTTGCAATATGCATCTATATCTTTACAGAAAATACGCCACCATGTTCTCGGAAGAATAACTCATTTAGGATTGTAGAACAGGACTATTATTATATCATAGAATTCTCTCCCCTCCTTTAGCGTATATCTACTTTCAGAGATCTACGGATATGATACACCAATAAACACTTACAAAAGTTCCTTGAACACGCAACCTTCTGATCTGGAGTCAGACGCGCTACCGTTGCGCCACGCAGTCACGGATGTTTCTCAACCGTCTACGAGGTATTAGAGCTGGCACTCATAAAAACAAGCGTTTTATTATTAACAGTTCGGAAACGCAACTGTTGTACCACGAAACGAAATAATTACAAGGAAACAACCGTTGCAGTGCCGCTCTGCCACCCATCAAGTGACGTTTCATTCTGTTCGCGACAGTAGCTTCCATGACACTGGACTTATCATCAATTCAAACGAGTTTTCTGGGCACAATACCAGAAATTTTACACCCCCACGGACCCAATACGCCGCTGTAATGTCCCCAGATTTTAAGCTGATCAGTATTGTTATCACTCGCCACTATTAACAACTTCAGAAGCAGCTTGAACTATATCCGCGGCTACCTGGAAGTAATTCTTATCCGGAGCGTTGCCTACGAGATACAAAAGGCCTGGAAATACAGCACTCTAAACTTATCCTCGAGATAATTCCGACAAGCGCCGCTATAGTTCCCTTTACTATTCTGTCTATGCACATTTTTCTTTCTCATCTAATCTGCTTACCCTCCAGGGTTGGTTTTTCTCTCGGACTCAGCAAGCGCTCTCACCTCTACCACGTAAAGGGCAGTGTTCTGGAGCTTCAGACATTGGTTCGGAGGATTCAACTGGGGAGGATGGTCAGTACCTCGCGCAGGCGTCCTCACCTGCTGTGTTGATGGGGGATTGGAAGATTAGAAGGGATAGAGGGAAGGAAACGGTCGTGGCCTTAAGTTAGGTACCATGCCGGCATTTGCATCGAGGAGAAGGGGGACAATCCTGGAAAACCACTTCCAGATGGCTGAGGTGGGAATCGAACACACCTCTAAGTAGTTGACCACCCGGGGCTGAGTGGACCCCGTTCCAGCCCTCGTAACACTTTTCAAATTTAGTAGCAGAGCCAGGAATCCAACCCGGGCTTCGGGGGTGGCTGCTAATCACACTATCCACTGCACCGCAGAGGAGGACGACTACAGTCACAAAAGCGAGTAAAGGAGACTCTGGATACTGAAGGTAAATTTATGGCTTCCTCCATTGAGCGGACGGCTCCGTGTCAGGATGGCCGAGCGGTCTAAGGCGCCAGACTCAAGGGAATACCTTGCTTGTACGACGCAGGTCAGAAGAATTCTGGTCCTCTCTGAGGACGTGGGTTCGAGTCCCACTCCTGACAAAATTTGTCCTTTTTTGGTACTGGTCGATAGCTAAACTCTACATTTCCATATTAATCTGGGACTGGAAATACAACCTCTATTTTATTGTCATCCGGTGTGTGATGTTAATAGGATTTGATAGACACTGTTTACGTGTAAATAGTAAGGGGGGAATGTGTAGGGGAATAGACACTGTTCCCGCGAAAGTTTTGAGCAACAATACTAGACTAGCCGCACTAGTTCATTGAATTTCCTCCAAATGTGCGTAAATTACATTTGGAACGATGTCGCAGATCAGTTGCACTATGCATCTATATCTTTCCAGAAAATACGCCACCATGTTCTCGGAAGAATAACTCATTTACGATTGTAGAACAGGACTATTATTATATCATAGAATTCTCTCCCCTCCTTTAGCGTATATCTACTTTCAGATATCTACGGATATGATACACCAATAAACACTTACAAAAGTTCATTGACCCCGACGTGATTCGAACACGCAACCTTCTGATCTGGAGTCAGACGCGCTACCGTTGCACCACGGAGTCACGGATGTTTCTCAACCGTCTACCAGGTATTAGACCTGGCACTCATAAAAACAAGCGTTTTATTATTAACAGTTCGGAGACACAACTGTTGAACCACGAAACGAAATAATTACAAGGAAACAACCGTTGCAGTGCCGCTCTGCGACCCATCAAGTGACGTTTCATTCTGTTCGCGACAGTAGCTTCCATGACACTGGACTTATCATCAATTCAAACAAGTTTTCTGGGCACAATACCAGAAATTTTACACCCCCACGGACCCAATACGCCGCTGTAATGTCCCCAGATTTTAAGCTGATCAGTATTGTTATCACTCGCTACTATTAACAACTTCAGAAGCAGCTTGAACTATATCCGCGGCTACCTGGAAGTAATTCTTATCTGGAGCGTTGCCTACGAGATACAAAGGCCTGGAAATACAGCACTCTAAACTTATCCTCGAGATAATTCCGACAAGCGCCGCTAGAGTTCTCTTTACTATTCTGTCTATGCACATTTTTCTTTCTCATCTAATCTGCTTACCCTCCAGGGTTGGTTTTTTTCTCGGACTCAGCAAGCGCTCTCACCTCTACCACCTCAAGGGCAGTGTTCTGGAGCTTCAGACATTGGTTCGGAGGATTCAACTGGGGAGGATGGTCAGTACCTCGCGCAGACGTCCTCACCTGCTGTGTTGATGGGGGATTGGAAGATTAGAAATGATAGAGGGGAGGAAACGGTCGTGGCCTTAAGTTAGGTACCATGCCGGCATTTGCCTGGAGGAGAAGTGGGAAAATCCTGGAAAACCACTTCCGGGATGGCTGAGGTTGGAATCGAACCCACCTCTAAGTAGTTGACCTCCCGGGGCTGAGTGGACCCAGTTCCAGGCCTCGTAACACTTTTCAAATTTCGTAGCAGAGCCGGGAATACTACCCGGACCTCTGGGGGTGCCAGCTAAGCACACTATCAACTACACCGCAGAGGAGGACCACTACAGTCACAAAAGCGAGTAAAGGAGACTCTGGATACTGAAGGTAAATTTATGGCCTCCCCCATTGAGCTGCCGACTGTGTGGCAGGATGGCCGAGCGGTCTAAGGCGCACAGACTCAAGGGAATACCTTACCTGTACGACGCAGGTCAGAAGAATTCTGGTCCTCTCTGAGGGCGTGGGTTCGAATCCCACTCCTGACAATATTTTTCCTTTTTTTGTACTGGTCGATAGCTAAACTCTACATTTCCATATTAATCTGGGACTGGAAATACAACCTCTATTATATTGTCATCCGGTGTGTGATGTTAATAGGATTTGTTAGACACTGTTTACGTGTAAATAGTAAGGGGGGAATGTGTAGGGGAATAGACACTGTTCCCGCGAAGGTTTTGAGCAACAATGCTAGACTAGCCGCACTAGTTCTTTGAATTTCCTCCAAATGTGCGTAAATTACATTTGGAACGATGTCGCAGATCAGTTACACTATTCATCTACATCTTAACAGAAAATACGCCACCATCTTCTCCTAAGAATAACTCATTTAGGATTGTAGAACAGGACTATTATTATATCATAGAATTCTCTCGCCTCCTTTAGCGTATATCTACTTTCAGAGATCTACGGATATGATAAACCAATAAACACTTACAAAAGTTCCTTGACCCCGACGTGATTCGAACACGCAACCTTCTGTTCTGGAGTCAGACGCGCTACCGTTGCGCCACGGAGTCACGGATGTTCCTCAACCGTCTACCAGGTACTAGACCTGGCACTCATAAATTCAAGCGTTTTAATATTAACAGTTCGGAGACACAACTGTTGTACCACGAAACGAAATAATTACAAGGAAACAACCGTTGCAGTGCCGCTCTGCGACCCATCAAGTGACGTTTCATTCTGTTCGCGACTGTAGCTTCCATGACACTGGACTTATCATCAATTCAAACGTGTTTTCTGGGCACAATACCAGAAACTTACATCCCCAAGGACCCAGTACGCCGCTGTAATGTCCCCAGATTGTAAGCTGATTAGTATTGTTAACACTCGCTATTATTAACAAATTCAGAAGCTGCTAGAACTATATCCACGTCTTCCTGGAAGTGATACTTATCTGGAGCGTTGCCTACGAGATACACAAGGCCTGGAAATACAACACTCTAAACTTGTCCTCGAGATACTTCCGACAAGCGCCGCTAGAGTTCTCTTTACTATTCTGTCTATGCACTTTTTTTCTTTTTTATCTAATCTGCTTACACTCCAGGGTTGGTTTTTCCCTCGAACTCATCAAGTGCTCTCACCTCTACCGCCTCAAGGGCAGTGTTCTGGAGCTTCAGACATTATGTAGTAGGATTCAACTGGGTAGGACGGTCAGTACCTCGCGCAGGCGTCCTCAGCTGCTGTGTTTGTGGGGGATTGGAAGATTAGGAGGGATAGAGGGAAGGAAACGGTCGTGGCCTTAAGTTAGGTACCATGCCGGCATTTGCCTCGAGGAGAAGGGGGACAATCCTGGAAAACCACTTCCACATGGCTGAGGTGGGAATCGAACACACCTCTACTTAGTTGACCACCCGGGGCTGAGTGGACCCCGTTCCAGCCCTCGTAACACTTTTCAAATTTAGTAGCAGAGCCGGGAATCCAACCCGGACCTCTGGGGGTGCCAGCTAATCACACTATCAACTACACCGCAGAGGAGGACCACTAGAGTCACAAAAGCGAGTCAAGGAGACTCTGGATACTGAAGGAAAATTTATGGCCTCCTCCATTGAGCAGACGGCTCCGTGTCAGGATGGCCGAGCGGTCTAAGGCGCCAGACTCAAGGGAATACCTTGCCTGTACGACGCAGGTCCGAAGAAATCTGGTCCTCTCTGAGGGCGTGGGTTCGAATCCCACTCCTGACCAAATTTTTCCTTCATTGGTACTGGTCGATAGCTAAACTCTACATTTCCATATTAATCTGGGACTGGAAATACAACCTCTATTATATTGTCATCCGGTGTGTGATGTTAATAGGATTAGTTAGACACTGTTTACGTGTAAATAGTAAGGGGTGAATGTGTAGGGGAATAGACACTGTTCTCGCGAAAGTTTTGAGCAACAATACTAGACTAGCCGCACTAGTTCATTGAATTTCCTCCAAATGTGCGTAAATTACATTTGGAACGATGTCGCAGATCAGTTGCACTATGCATCTATATCTTTCCAGAAAATACGCCACCGTGTTCTCGGAAGAATAACTCATTTAGGATTGTAGAACAGGACTATTATTATATCATAGAATTCTCTCCCCTCCTTTAGCGTATATCTACTCTCAGAGATCTACGGATATGATACACCAATAAACACTTACAAAAGTTCATTGACCCCGACGTGATTCGAACACGCAACCTTCTGATCTGGAGTCAGACGCGCTACCGTTGCGCCTCGGAGTCACGGATGTTTATCAACCGTCTACCAGGTATTAGACCTGACACTCATAAAAACAAGCGTTTTATTATTACAGTTCGGAGACACAACTGTTGTACCACGAAACGAAATAATTACAAGGAAACAACCGTTGCAGTGCCGCTCTGCGACCCATCAAGTGACGTTTCATTCTGTTCGCGACAGTAGCTTCCATGACACTGGACTTATCATCAATTCAAACAAGTTTTCTGGGCACAATACCAGAAATTTTACACCCCCACGGACCCAATACGCCGCTGTAATGTCCCCAGATTTTAAGCTGATCAGTATTGTTATCACTCGCTACTATTAACAACTTCAGAAGCAGCTTGAACTATATCCGCGGCTACCTGGAAGTAATTCTTATCTGGAGCGTTGCCTACGAGATACAAAGGCCTGGAAATACAGCACTCTAAACTTATCCTCGAGATAATTCCGACAAGCGCCGCTAGAGTTCTCTTTACTATTCTGTCTATGCACATTTTTCTTTCTCATCTAATCTGCTTACCCTCCAGGGTTGGTTTTTTTCTCGGACTCAGCAAGCGCTCTCACCTCTACCACCTCAAGGGCAGTGTTCTGGAGCTTCAGACATTGGTTCGGAGGATTCAACTGGGGAGGATGGTCAGTACCTCGCGCAGACGTCCTCACCTGCTGTGTTGATGGGGGATTGGAAGATTAGAAATGATAGAGGGGAGGAAACGGTCGTGGCCTTAAGTTAGGTACCATGCCGGCATTTGCCTGGAGGAGAAGTGGGAAAATCCTGGAAAACCACTTCCGGGATGGCTGAGGTTGGAATCGAACCCACCTCTAAGTAGTTGACCTCCCGGGGCTGAGTGGACCCAGTTCCAGGCCTCGTAACACTTTTCAAATTTCGTAGCAGAGCCGGGAATACTACCCGGACCTCTGGGGGTGCCAGCTAAGCACACTATCAACTACACCGCAGAGGCGGACCACTACAGTCACAAAAGCGAGTAAAGGAGACTCTGGATACTGAAGGTAAATTTATGGCCTCCCCCATTGAGCTGCCGACTGTGTGGCAGGATGGCCGAGCGGTCTAAGGCGCACAGACTCAAGGGAATACCTTACCTGTACGACGCAGGTCAGAAGAATTCTGGTCCTCTCTGAGGGCGTGGGTTCGAATCCCACTCCTGACAATATTTTTCCTTTTTTTGTACTGGTCGATAGCTAAACTCTACATTTCCATATTAATCTGGGACTGGAAATACAACCTCTATTATATTGTCATCCGGTGTGTGATGTTAATAGGATTTGTTAGACACTGTTTACGTGTAAATAGTAAGGGGGGAATGTGTAGGGGAATAGACACTGTTCCCGCGAAGGTTTTGAGCAACAATGCTAGACTAGCCGCACTAGTTCTTTGAATTTCCTCCAAATGTGCGTAAATTACATTTGGAACGATGTCGCAGATCAGTTACACTATTCATGTACATCTTAACAGAAAATACGCCACCATCTTCTCCTAAGAATAACTCATTTAGGATTGTAGAACAGGACTATTATTATATCATAGAATTCTCTCCCCTCCTTTAGCGTATATCTACTTTCAGAGATCTACGGATATGATAAACCAATAAACACATACAAAAGTTCCTTGACGCCGACGTGATTCGAACACGCAACCTTCTGTTCTGGAGTCAGACGCGCTACCGTTGCGCCACGGAGTCACGGATGTTCCTCAACCGTCTACCAGGTACTAGACCTGGCACTCATAAATTCAAGCGTTTTAATATTAACAGTTCGGAGACACAACTGTTGTACCACGAAACGAAATAATTACAAGGAAACAACCGTTGCAGTGCCGCTCTGCCACCCATCAAGTGACGTTTCATTCTGTTCGCGACAGTAGCTTCCATGACACTGGACTTATCATCAATTCAAACGAGTTTTCTGGGCACAATACCAGAAATTTTACACCCCCACGGACCCAATACGCCGCTGTAATGTCCCCAGATTTTAAGCTGATCAGTATTGTTATCACTCGCCACTATTAACAACTTCAGAAGCAGCTTGAACTATATCCGCGGCTACCTGGAAGTAATTCTTATCCGGAGCGTTGCCTACGAGATACAAAAGGCCTGGAAATACAGCACTCTAAACTTATCCTCGAGATAATTCCGACAAGCGCCGCTATAGTTCCCTTTACTATTCTGTCTATGCACATTTTTCTTTCTCATCTAATCTGCTTACCCTCCAGGGTTGGTTTTTCTCTCGGACTCAGCAAGCGCTCTCACCTCTACCACGTAAAGGGCAGTGTTCTGGAGCTTCAGACATTGGTTCGGAGGATTCAACTGGGGAGGATGGTCAGTACCTCGCGCAGGCGTCCTCACCTGCTGTGTTGATGGGGGATTGGAAGATTAGAAGGGATAGAGGGAAGGAAACGGTCGTGGCCTTAAGTTAGGTACCATGCCGGCATTTGCATCGAGGAGAAGGGGGACAATCCTGGAAAACCACTTCCAGATGGCTGAGGTGGGAATCGAACACACCTCTAAGTAGTTGACCACCCGGGGCTGAGTGGACCCCGTTCCAGCCCTCGTAACACTTTTCAAATTTAGTAGCAGAGCCAGGAATCCAACCCGGGCTTCGGGGGTGGCTGCTAATCACACTATCCACTGCACCGCAGAGGAGGACCACTACAGTCACAAAAGCGAGTAAAGGAGACTCTGGATACTGAAGGTAAATTTATGGCTTCCTCCATTGAGCGGACGGCTCCGTGTCAGGATGGCCGAGCGGTCTAAGGCGCCAGACTCAAGGGAATACCTTGCTTGTACGACGCAGGTCAGAAGAATTCTGGTCCTCTCTGAGGACGTGGGTTCGAGTCCCACTCCTGACAAAATTTGTCCTTTTTTGGTACTGGTCGATAGCTAAACTCTACATTTCCATATTAATCTGGGACTGGAAATACAACCTCTATTTTATTGTCATCCGGTGTGTGATGTTAATAGGATTTGATAGACACTGTTTACGTGTAAATAGTAAGGGGGGAATGTGTAGGGGAATAGACACTGTTCCCGCGAAAGTTTTGAGCAACAATACTAGACTAGCCGCACTAGTTCATTGAATTTCCTCCAAATGTGCGTAAATTACATTTGGAACGATGTCGCAGATCAGTTGCACTATGCATCTATATCTTTCCAGAAAATACGCCACCATGTTCTCGGAAGAATAACTCATTTACGATTGTAGAACAGGACTATTATTATATCATAGAATTCTCTCCCCTCCTTTAGCGTATATCTACTTTCAGATATCTACGGATATGATACACCAATAAACACTTACAAAAGTTCATTGACCCCGACGTGATTCGAACACGCAACCTTCTGATCTGGAGTCAGACGCGCTACCGTTGCACCACGGAGTCACGGATGTTTCTCAACCGTCTACCAGGTATTAGACCTGGCACTCATAAAAACAAGCGTTTTATTATTAACAGTTCGGAGACACAACTGTTGAACCACGAAACGAAATAATTACAAGGAAACAACCGTTGCAGTGCCGCTCTGCGACCCATCAAGTGACGTTTCATTCTGTTCGCGACAGTAGCTTCCATGACACTGGACTTATCATCAATTCAAACAAGTTTTCTGGGCACAATACCAGAAATTTTACACCCCCACGGACCCAATACGCCGCTGTAATGTCCCCAGATTTTAAGCTGATCAGTATTGTTATCACTCGCTACTATTAACAACTTCAGAAGCAGCTTGAACTATATCCGCGGCTACCTGGAAGTAATTCTTATCTGGAGCGTTGCCTACGAGATACAAAGGCCTGGAAATACAGCACTCTAAACTTATCCTCGAGATAATTCCGACAAGCGCCGCTAGAGTTCTCTTTACTATTCTGTCTATGCACATTTTTCTTTCTCATCTAATCTGCTTACCCTCCAGGGTTGGTTTTTTTCTCGGACTCAGCAAGCGCTCTCACCTCTACCACCTCAAGGGCAGTGTTCTGGAGCTTCAGACATTGGTTCGGAGGATTCAACTGGGGAGGATGGTCAGTACCTCGCGCAGACGTCCTCACCTGCTGTGTTGATGGGGGATTGGAAGATTAGAAATGATAGAGGGGAGGAAACGGTCGTGGCCTTAAGTTAGGTACCATGCCGGCATTTGCCTGGAGGAGAAGTGGGAAAATCCTGGAAAACCACTTCCGGGATGGCTGAGGTTGGAATCGAACCCACCTCTAAGTAGTTGACCTCCCGGGGCTGAGTGGACCCAGTTCCAGGCCTCGTAACACTTTTCAAATTTCGTAGCAGAGCCGGGAATACTACCCGGACCTCTGGGGGTGCCAGCTAAGCACACTATCAACTACACCGCAGAGGAGGACCACTACAGTCACAAAAGCGAGTAAAGGAGACTCTGGATACTGAAGGTAAATTTATGGCCTCCCCCATTGAGCTGCCGACTGTGTGGCAGGATGGCCGAGCGGTCTAAGGCGCACAGACTCAAGGGAATACCTTACCTGTACGACGCAGGTCAGAAGAATTCTGGTCCTCTCTGAGGGCGTGGGTTCGAATCCCACTCCTGACAATATTTTTCCTTTTTTTGTACTGGTCGATAGCTAAACTCTACATTTCCATATTAATCTGGGACTGGAAATACAACCTCTATTATATTGTCATCCGGTGTGTGATGTTAATAGGATTTGTTAGACACTGTTTACGTGTAAATAGTAAGGGGGGAATGTGTAGGGGAATAGACACTGTTCCCGCGAAGGTTTTGAGCAACAATGCTAGACTAGCCGCACTAGTTCTTTGAATTTCCTCCAAATGTGCGTAAATTACATTTGGAACGATGTCGCAGATCAGTTACACTATTCATCTACATCTTAACAGAAAATACGCCACCATCTTCTCCTAAGAATAACTCATTTAGGATTGTAGAACAGGACTATTATTATATCATAGAATTCTCTCGCCTCCTTTAGCGTATATCTACTTTCAGAGATCTACGGATATGATAAACCAATAAACACTTACAAAAGTTCCTTGACCCCGACGTGATTCGAACACGCAACCTTCTGTTCTGGAGTCAGACGCGCTACCGTTGCGCCACGGAGTCACGGATGTTCCTCAACCGTCTACCAGGTACTAGACCTGGCACTCATAAATTCAAGCGTTTTAATATTAACAGTTCGGAGACACAACTGTTGTACCACGAAACGAAATAATTACAAGGAAACAACCGTTGCAGTGCCGCTCTGCGACCCATCAAGTGACGTTTCATTCTGTTCGCGACTGTAGCTTCCATGACACTGGACTTATCATCAATTCAAACGTGTTTTCTGGGCACAATACCAGAAACTTACATCCCCAAGGACCCAGTACGCCGCTGTAATGTCCCCAGATTGTAAGCTGATTAGTATTGTTAACACTCGCTATTATTAACAAATTCAGAAGCTGCTAGAACTATATCCACGTCTTCCTGGAAGTGATACTTATCTGGAGCGTTGCCTACGAGATACACAAGGCCTGGAAATACAACACTCTAAACTTGTCCTCGAGATACTTCCGACAAGCGCCGCTAGAGTTCTCTTTACTATTCTGTCTATGCACTTTTTTTCTTTTTTATCTAATCTGCTTACACTCCAGGGTTGGTTTTTCCCTCGAACTCATCAAGTGCTCTCACCTCTACCGCCTCAAGGGCAGTGTTCTGGAGCTTCAGACATTATGTAGTAGGATTCAACTGGGTAGGACGGTCAGTACCTCGCGCAGGCGTCCTCAGCTGCTGTGTTTGTGGGGGATTGGAAGATTAGGAGGGATAGAGGGAAGGAAACGGTCGTGGCCTTAAGTTAGGTACCATGCCGGCATTTGCCTCGAGGAGAAGGGGGACAATCCTGGAAAACCACTTCCACATGGCTGAGGTGGGAATCGAACACACCTCTACTTAGTTGACCACCCGGGGCTGAGTGGACCCCGTTCCAGCCCTCGTAACACTTTTCAAATTTAGTAGCAGAGCCGGGAATCCAACCCGGACCTCTGGGGGTGCCAGCTAATCACACTATCAACTACACCGCAGAGGAGGACCACTAGAGTCACAAAAGCGAGTCAAGGAGACTCTGGATACTGAAGGAAAATTTATGGCCTCCTCCATTGAGCAGACGGCTCCGTGTCAGGATGGCCGAGCGGTCTAAGGCGCCAGACTCAAGGGAATACCTTGCCTGTACGACGCAGGTCCGAAGAAATTTGGTCCTCTCTGAGGGCGTGGGTTCGAATCCCACTCCTGACCAAATTTTTCCTTCATTGGTACTGGTCGATAGCTAAACTCTACATTTCCATATTAATCTGGGACTGGAAATACAACCTCTATTATATTGTCATCCGGTGTGTGATGTTAATAGGATTAGTTAGACACTGTTTACGTGTAAATAGTAAGGGGTGAATGTGTAGGGGAATAGACACTGTTCTCGCGAAAGTTTTGAGCAACAATACTAGACTAGCCGCACTAGTTCATTGAATTTCCTCCAAATGTGCGTAAATTACATTTGGAACGATGTCGCAGATCAGTTGCACTATGCATCTATATCTTTCCAGAAAATACGCCACCGTGTTCTCGGAAGAATAACTCATTTAGGATTGTAGAACAGGACTATTATTATATCATAGAATTCTCTCCCCTCCTTTAGCGTATATCTACTCTCAGAGATCTACGGATATGATACACCAATAAACACTTACAAAAGTTCATTGACCCCGACGTGATTCGAACACGCAACCTTCTGATCTGGAGTCAGACGCGCTACCGTTGCGCCTCGGAGTCACGGATGTTTATCAACCGTCTACCAGGTATTAGACCTGACACTCATAAAAACAAGCGTTTTATTATTACAGTTCGGAGACACAACTGTTGTACCACGAAACGAAATAATTACAAGGAAACAACCGTTGCAGTGCCGCTCTGCGACCCATCAAGTGACGTTTCATTCTGTTCGCGACAGTAGCTTCCATGACACTGGACTTATCATCAATTCAAACAAGTTTTCTGGGCACAATACCAGAAATTTTACACCCCCACGGACCCAATACGCCGCTGTAATGTCCCCAGATTTTAAGCTGATCAGTATTGTTATCACTCGCTACTATTAACAACTTCAGAAGCAGCTTGAACTATATCCGCGGCTACCTGGAAGTAATTCTTATCTGGAGCGTTGCCTACGAGATACAAAGGCCTGGAAATACAGCACTCTAAACTTATCCTCGAGATAATTCCGACAAGCGCCGCTAGAGTTCTCTTTACTATTCTGTCTATGCACATTTTTCTTTCTCATCTAATCTGCTTACCCTCCAGGGTTGGTTTTTTTCTCGGACTCAGCAAGCGCTCTCACCTCTACCACCTCAAGGGCAGTGTTCTGGAGCTTCAGACATTGGTTCGGAGGATTCAACTGGGGAGGATGGTCAGTACCTCGCGCAGACGTCCTCACCTGCTGTGTTGATGGGGGATTGGAAGATTAGAAATGATAGAGGGGAGGAAACGGTCGTGGCCTTAAGTTAGGTACCATGCCGGCATTTGCCTGGAGGAGAAGTGGGAAAATCCTGGAAAACCACTTCCGGGATGGCTGAGGTTGGAATCGAACCCACCTCTAAGTAGTTGACCTCCCGGGGCTGAGTGGACCCAGTTCCAGGCCTCGTAACACTTTTCAAATTTCGTAGCAGAGCCGGGAATACTACCCGGACCTCTGGGGGTGCCAGCTAAGCACACTATCAACTACACCGCAGAGGCGGACCACTACAGTCACAAAAGCGAGTAAAGGAGACTCTGGATACTGAAGGTAAATTTATGGCCTCCCCCATTGAGCTGCCGACTGTGTGGCAGGATGGCCGAGCGGTCTAAGGCGCACAGACTCAAGGGAATACCTTACCTGTACGACGCAGGTCAGAAGAATTCTGGTCCTCTCTGAGGGCGTGGGTTCGAATCCCACTCCTGACAATATTTTTCCTTTTTTTGTACTGGTCGATAGCTAAACTCTACATTTCCATATTAATCTGGGACTGGAAATACAACCTCTATTATATTGTCATCCGGTGTGTGATGTTAATAGGATTTGTTAGACACTGTTTACGTGTAAATAGTAAGGGGGGAATGTGTAGGGGAATAGACACTGTTCCCGCGAAGGTTTTGAGCAACAATGCTAGACTAGCCGCACTAGTTCTTTGAATTTCCTCCAAATGTGCGTAAATTACATTTGGAACGATGTCGCAGATCAGTTACACTATTCATGTACATCTTAACAGAAAATACGCCACCATCTTCTCCTAAGAATAACTCATTTAGGATTGTAGAACAGGACTATTATTATATCATAGAATTCTCTCCCCTCCTTTAGCGTATATCTACTTTCAGAGATCTACGGATATGATAAACCAATAAACACTTACAAAAGTTCCTTGACCCCGACGTGATTCGAACACGCAACCTTCTGTTCTGGAGTCAGACGCGCTACCGTTGCGCCACGGAGTCACGGATGTTCCTCAACCGTCTACCAGGTACTAGACCTGGCACTCATAAATTCAAGCGTTTTAATATTAACAGTTCGGAGACACAACTGTTGTACCACGAAACGAAATAATTACAAGGAAACAACCGTTGCAGTGCCGCTCTGCGACCCATCAAGTGACGTTTCATTCTGTTCGCGACTGTAGCTTCCATGACACTGGACTTATCATCAATTCAAACGTGTTTTCTGGGCACAATACCAGAAACTTACATCCCCAAGGACCCAGTACGCCGCTGTAATGTCCCCAGATTGTAAGCTGATTAGTATTGTTAACACTCGCTATTATTAACAAATTCAGAAGCTGCTAGAACTATATCCACGTCTTCCTGGAAGTGATACTTATCTGGAGCGTTGCCTACGAGATACACAAGGCCTGGAAATACAACACTCTAAACTTGTCCTCGAGATACTTCCGACAAGCGCCGCTAGAGTTCTCTTTACTATTCTGTCTATGCACTTTTTTTCTTTTTTATCTAATCTGCTTACACTCCAGGGTTGGTTTTTCCCTCGAACTCATCAAGTGCTCTCACCTCTACCGCCTCAAGGGCAGTGTTCTGGAGCTTCAGACATTATGTAGTAGGATTCAACTGGGTAGGACGGTCAGTACCTCGCGCAGGCGTCCTCAGCTGCTGTGTTTGTGGGGGATTGGAAGATTAGGAGGGATAGAGGGAAGGAAACGGTCGTGGCCTTAAGTTAGGTACCATGCCGGCATTTGCCTCGAGGAGAAGGGGGACAATCCTGGAAAACCACTTCCACATGGCTGAGGTGGGAATCGAACACACCTCTACTTAGTTGACCACCCGGGGCTGAGTGGACCCCGTTCCAGCCCTCGTAACACTTTTCAAATTTAGTAGCAGAGCCGGGAATCCAACCCGGACCTCTGGGGGTGCCAGCTAATCACACTATCAACTACACCGCAGAGGAGGACCACTAGAGTCACAAAAGCGAGTCAAGGAGACTCTGGATACTGAAGGAAAATTTATGGCCTCCTCCATTGAGCAGACGGCTCCGTGTCAGGATGGCCGAGCGGTCTAAGGCGCCAGACTCAAGGGAATACCTTGCCTGTACGACGCAGGTCCGAAGAAATCTGGTCCTCTCTGAGGGCGTGGGTTCGAATCCCACTCCTGACCAAATTTTTCCTTCATTGGTACTGGTCGATAGCTAAACTCTACATTTCCATATTAATCTGGGACTGGAAATACAACCTCTATTTTATTGTCATCCGGTGTGTGATGTTAACAGGATTTGATAGACACAGTTTACGTGTAAATAGTAAGGGGGGAATGTGTAGGGGAATAGACACTGTTCCCGCGAAAGTTTTGAGCAACAATACTAGACTAGCCGCACTAGTTCATTGAATTTCCTCCAAATGTGCGTAAATTACATTTGGAACGATGTCGCAGATCAGTTGCACTATGCATCTATATCTTACCAGAAAATACGCCACCATGTTCCCGGAAGAATAACTCATTTACGATTGTAGAACAGGACTATTATTATATCATAGAATTCTCTCCCCTCCTTTAGCGTATATCTACTTTCAGATATCTACGGATATGGTACACCAATAAACACTTACAAAAGTTCCGTGACCCCGACGTGATTCGAACACGCAACCTTCTGATCTGGAGTCAGACGCGCTACCGTTGCACCACGGAGTCACGGATGTTTCTCAACCGACTACCAGGTATTAGACCTGGCACTCATAAAAACAAGCGTTTTATTATTAGCAGTTATGAAACGCAACTGTTGTACCACGAAACGAAATAATTACAAGGAAACAACCGTTGCAGTGCCGCTCTGCGACCCATCAAGTGACGTTTCATTCCGTTCGCGACAGTAGCTTCCATGACACTGGACTTATCATCAATTCAAACGAGTTTTCTGGGCACAATACCAGAAAATTTACACCCCCACGGACCCAATACGCCGCTGTAATGTCCCCAGATTTTAAGCTGATCAGTATTGTTATCACTCGCTACTATTAACAACTTCAGAGGCAGCTTGAACTATATCCGCGGCTACCTGGAAGTAATTCTTATCTGGAGCGTTGCCTACGAGATACAAAGGCCTGGAAATACAACAATCTAAACTTGTCCTCGAGATACTTCCGACAAGCGCCGCTAGAGATCTCTTTACTATTCTGTCTATGCACTTTTTTTCTTTTTTATCTAATCTGCTTACACTCCAGGGTTGGTTTTTCCCTCGAACTCATCCAGCGCTCTCACCTCTACCGCCTCAAGGGCAGTGTTCTGGAGCTTCAGACATTATGTAGTAGGATCCAACTGGGTAGGACGGTCAGTACCTCGCGCAGGCGTCCTCAGCTGCTGTGTTTGTGGGGGATTGGAAGATTAGGAGGGATAGAGGGAAGGAAACGGTCGTGGCCTTAAGTTAGGTACCATGCCGGCATTTGCCTCGAGGAGAAGGGGGACAATCCTGGAAAACCACTTCCACATGGCTGAGGTGGTAATCGAACACACCTCTACTTAGTTGACCACCCGGGGCTGAGTGGACCCCGTTCCAGCCCTCGTAACACTTTTCAAATTTAGTAGCAGAGCCGGGAATCCAACCCGGACCTCTGGGGGTGCCAGCTAATCACACTATCAACTACACCGCAGAGGAGGACCACTAGAGTCACAAAAGCGAGTCAAGGAGACTCTGGATACTGACGGAAAATTTATGGCCTCCTCCATTGAGCAGACGGCTCCGTGTCAGGATGGCCGAGCGGTCTAAGGCGCCAGACTCAAGGGAATACCTTGCCTGTACGACGCAGGTCCGAAGAATTCTGGTCCTCTCTGAGGGCGTGGGTTCGAATCCCACTCTTGACAAAATTTTTCCTTCATTGGTACTGGTCGATAGCTAAACTCTACATTTCCATATTAATCTGGGACTGGAAATACAAACTCTATTATATTGTCATCCGGTGTGTGATGTTAATAGGATTAGTTAGACACTGTTTACGTGTAAATAGTAAGGGGTGAATGTGTAGGGGAATAGACACTGTTCTCGCGAAAGTTTTGAGCAGCTATACTAGACTAGCCGCACTAGTTCATTGAATTTCCTCCAAATGTGCGTAAATTACATTTGGAACGATGTCGCAGATCAGTTACACTATGCATCTACAGAAAACACGCCACCATCTTCTCGGAAGAATAACTCATTTAGGATTGTAGAACAAGACTATTATTATATCATAGAATTCTCTCCCCTCCTTTAGCGTATATCTACTTTCAGAGATCTACGGATATGATACACCAATAAACATTTACAACAGTTCCTTGACCCCGACGTGATTCGAACACGCAACCTTCTGATCTGGAGACAGTCGCGCTACCGTTGCGCCACGGAGTCACAGATATTTCTCAACCGTCTACCAGGTATTAGACCTGGCACTCATCAACACAAGAGTTTTATTATTAACAGTTCGGAGACACAACTGTTGTACCACGAAACGAAATAATTACAAGGAAACAACCGTTGCAGTGCCGCTCTGCCACCCATCAAGTGACGTTTCATTCTGTTCGCGACAGTAGCTTCCATGACACTGGACTTATCATCAATTCAAACGAGTTTTCTGGGCACAATACCAGACATTTTACACCCCCACGGACCCAATACGCCGCTGTAATGTCCCCAGATTTTAAGCTGATCAGTATTGTTATCACTCGCCACTATTAACAACTTCAGAA
Source organism: Anabrus simplex (assembly GCF_040414725.1). Classification (NCBI taxonomy): domain Eukaryota; kingdom Metazoa; phylum Arthropoda; class Insecta; order Orthoptera; family Tettigoniidae; genus Anabrus; species Anabrus simplex. The sequence continues at coordinate 23,831,960 of NC_090267.1, forward strand.
GCAGCTGAACTATATCCGCGGCTACCTGGAAGTAATTCTTATCTGGAGCGTTGCCTACGAGATACAAAAGGCCTGGAAATACAGCACTCTAAACTTATCCTCGAGATAATTCCGACAAGCGCCGCTATAGTTCTCTTTACTATTCTGTCTATGCACATTTTTCTTTCTCATCTAATCTGCTTACCCTCCAGGGTTGGTTTTTCTCTCGGACTCAGCAAGCGCTCTCACCTCTACCACCTAAAGGGCAGTGTTCTGGAGCTTCAGACATTGGTTCGGAGGATTCAACTGGGGAGGATGGTCAGTACCTCGCGCAGGCGTCCTCACCTGCTGTGTTGATGGGGGATTGGAAGATTAGAAGGGATAGAGGGAAGGAAACGGTCGTGGACTTAAGTTAGGTACCATGCCGGCATTTGCCTCGAGGAGAAGGGGGACAATCCTGGAAAACCACTTCCAGATGGCTGAGGTGGGAATCGAACACACCTCTACTTAGTTGACCACCCGGGGCTGAGTGGACCCCGTTCCAGCCCTCGTAACACTTTTCAAATTTAGTAGCAGAGCCAGGAATCCAACCCGGGCTTCGGGGGTGGCTGCTAATCACGCTATCCACTGCACCGCAGAGGAGGACCACAACAGTCACAAAAGCGAGTAAAGGAGACTCTGGATACTGAAGGTAAATTTATGGCTTCCTCCATTGAGCAGACGGCTCCGTGTCAGGATGGCCGAGCGGTCTAAGGCGCCAGACTCGAGGGAATACCTTGCTTGTACGACGCAGGTCAGAAGAATTCTGGTCCGCTCTGAGGGCGTGGGTTCGAGTCCCACTCCTGACAAAATTTGTCCTTTTTTGGTACTGGTCGATAGCTAAACTCTACATTTCCATATTAATCTGGGACTGGAAATACAACCTCTATTCTATTGTCATCCGGTGTGTGATGTTAATAGGATTTGGTAGACACTGTTTACGTGTAAATAGTAAGGGGGGAATGTGTAGGGGAATAGACACTGTTCCCGCGAACGTTTTGAGCAACAATACTAGACTAGCCGCACTAGTTCATTGAATTTCCTCCAAATGTGCGTAAATTACATTTGGAACGATGTCGCAGATCAGTTGCACTATGCATCTATATCTTTCCAGAAAATACGCCACCATGTTCTCGGAAGAATAACTCATTTAGGATTGTAGAACAGGACTATTATTATATCATAGAATTCTCTCCCCTCCTTTAGCGTATATCTACTCTCAGAGATCTACGGATATGATACACCAATAAACACTTACAAAAGTTCCTTGACCCCGACGTGATTCGAAGACGCAACCTTCTGATCTGGAGTCAGACGCGCTACCGTTGTGCCTCGGAGTCACGGATGTTTATCAACCGTCTACCAGGTATTAGACCTGGCACTCATAAAAACAAGCGTTTTATTATTAACAGTTCGGAGACACAACTGTTGTACCACGAAACGAAATAATTACAAGGAAACGACCGTTGCAGTGCTGCTCTGCCTCCCATCAAGTGACGTTTCATTCTGTTCGCGACTGTAGCTTCCATGGCACTGGACTTATTATCGATTCAAAGGAGTTTTCTGGGCACAATACCAGAAATTTTACATCCCCACGGACCCAATACGCCTCTGTAATGTCCCCAGATTTTAAGCTGATCAGTATTGTTATCACTCGCTACTATTAACAACTTCAGAAGCTGCTTGAACTATATCCGCGGCTTCCTAACAGTAATTCTTATCTGGAGCGTTGCCTGCGAGATACAAAAGGCCTGGAAATACAGCACTCTAAACTTGTCCTCGAGATAATTCCGACAAGCGCCGCTAGAGTTCTCTTTACTATTCTGTCTATGCACTTTTTTCTTTCTCATCTAATCTGCTTACCCTCCAGGGTTGGTTTTTCCCTCGGACTCAGCAAGCGCTCTCACCTCTACCACCTCAAGGGCAGTGTTCTGGAGCTTCAGACATTGGGTCGGAGAATACAACTGGGGAGGATGGTCAGTACCTCGCGCAGGCGTCCTCACCTGCTGTGTTGATGTGGGATTGGAAGATTAGAAGGTATAGAGGGAAGGAAACGGTCGTGGCCTTAAGTTAGGTACCATGCCGGCATTTGCCTCGAGGAGAAGGGGGACAATCCTGGAAAACCACTTCCAGATGGCTGAGGTGGGAATCGAACACACCTCTACTTAGTTGACCACCCGGGGCTGAGTGGACCCCGTTCCAGCCCTCGTAACACTTTTCAAATTTAGTAGCAGAGCCAGGAATCCTACCCGGGCCTCGGGGGTGGCTGCTAATGACACTATCCACTGCACCACATAGGAGGACCACTACAGTCACAAAAGCGAGTAAAGGAGACTCTGGATACTGAAGGTAAATTTATGGCCTCCCCCATTGAGCTGACGAGTGTGTCAGGATGGCCGAGCGGTCTAAGGCGCCAGACTCAAGGGAATACCTTGCCTGTACGACGCAGGTCCGAAGAATTCTGGTCCTATCTGAGGACGTGGGTTCGAATCCCACTCCTGAGAAAATTTTTCCTTCATTGGTACTGGTCGATAGCTAAACTCTACATTTCCATATAATCTGGGACTGGAAATACAACCTCTATTATATTGTCATCCGCTGTGTGATGTTAATAGGATTTGTTAGACACTGTTTACGTGTGAATAGTAAGGGGGGAATGTGTAGGGGAATAGACACTGTTCCCGCGAAAGTTTTGAGCAACAATACTAGACTAGCCGCACTAGTTCATTGAATTTCCTCCAAATGTGCGTAAATTACATTTGGAACGATGTCGGAGATCAGTTGCACTATGCATCTATATCTTTACAGAAAATACGCCACCATTTTCTCGGAAGAATAACTCATTTAGGATTGTAGAACAGGACTATTATTATATCATAGAATTCTCTCCCCTCCTTTAGCGTATATCTACTTTCAGAGACCTACGGATATCATACACCAATAAACACTTACAAAAGTTCCTTGACCCCGACGTGATTCGAACACGCTACCTTCTGATCTGGAGTCAGACGCGCTACCGTTGCGCCACGGAGTCACGCATGTTCATCAACCGTCTACCAGGTATTAGACCTGGCACTCATAAAAACAAGCGTTTTATTATTAACAGTTCGGAGACACAACTGTTGTACCACGAAACGAAATAATTACAAGGAAACAACCGTTGCAGTGCCGCTCTGCCACCAATCAAGTGACGTTTCATTCTCTTCGCGACAGTAGCTTCCAATCCACTGGACTTATCATCAATTCAAACGAGTTTTCTGGGCACAATACCAGAAATTTTACACCCCCACGGACCCAATACGCCGCTGTAATGTCCCCAGATTTTAAGCTGATCAGTATTGTTAACACTCGCTATTATTAACAAATTCAGAAGCTGCTAGAACTATATCCACGTCTTCCTGGAAGTGATACTTATCTGGAGCGTTGCCTACGAGATACACAAGGCCTGGGCATACAACACTCTAAACTTGTCCTCGAGATACTTCCGACAAGCGCCGCTAGAGTTCTCTTTACTATTCTGTCTATGCACTTTTTTCTTTCTCATTTAATCTGCTTACACTCCAGGGTTGGTTATTCTCTCGAACTCATCATACGCTCTCACCTCTACCACCTCAAGGGCAGTGTTCTGGAGCTTCAGTCATTGGGTAGTAGGATTCAACTGGGTAGGACGGTCAGTACCTCGCGCAGGCGTCCTCACCTGCAGTTTTGGTGGGGGATTTGAAGATTAGAAGGGATGGAGGGAAGGAAGCGGTCGTGGCCTTAAGTTAGGTACCATGCCGGCATTTGCATGGAGGAGAAGGGGGACAATCCTGGAAAACCACTTCCAGATGGCTGAGGTGGGAATCGAACACACCTCTACTTAGTTGACCACCCGGGGCTGAGTGGACCCGGTTCCAGCCCTCGTAACATTTTTCAAATTTCGTAGCAGAGCCGGGAATCCAACCCGGGCCTCTGGGGATGGCTGCTAGTCACACTATCCACTGCACCGCAGAGCAGTACCACTACAGTCACAAAAGCGAGCAAAGGAGACTCTGGATACTGAAGGTAAATTTATGGCTTCCCCCATTGTGCAGACGGCTCTGTGTCAGGATTGTCGAGCGGTCTAAGGCGCCGGACTCAAGGGAATACCTCGCCTTTACGACGCAGGTCAGAAGAATTCTGGTCCTCTCTGAGGGCGTGGGTTCGAATCCCACTCCTGACAATATTTTTCCTTCATTGGTACTGGTCGATAGCTAAACTATACATTTCCATATTAATCTGGGACTGGAAATACAACCTCTATTATATTGTCATCCGCTGTGTGATGTTAATAGGATTTGTTAGACACTGTTTACGTGTGAATAGTAAGGGGGGAATGTGTAGGCGAATAGACACTGTTCCCGCGAAGGTTTTGAGCAACAATACTAGACTAGACGCAGTAGTTCATTCAATTTCCCCCATATGTGCGTAAATTACATTTGGAACGATGTCGCAGATCAGTTACACTATGCATCTACATCTTTACAGAAAATACGCCACCATCTTCTCGGAAGAATAACTCATTTAGGATTGTAGAACAGGACTATTATTATATCATAGAATTCTCTGCCCTCCTTTATCGTATATCTACTTTCAGAGATCTACGGATATGATACACCAATAAACACTTACAAAAGTTCCTTGATCCAGACGTGATTCGAACACGCAACCTTCTGATCTGGAGTCAGATGCGCTACCGTTGCGCCACGGAGTCACGCATGTTCATCAACCGTCTACCAGGTATTAGACCTGGCACTCATAAAAACAAGCGTTTTATTATTAACAGTTCGGAGACACAACTGTTGTACCACGAAACGAAATAATTACAAGGAAACAACCGTTGCAGTGCCGCTCTGCCACCCATCAAGTGACGTTTCATTCTCTTCGCGACAGTAGCTTCCATGACACTGAACTTATCATCCATTCAAACGTGTTTTCTGGGCACAATACCAGAAATTTACATCCCCAATGACCCAATACGCCGCTGTAATGTCCCCAGATTTTAAGCTGATCAGTATTGTTAACACTCGCTATTATTAAGAACTTCAGAAGCTGCTAGAACTATATCTGCGTCTTCCTGGAAGTGATACTTATCTGGAGCGTTGCCCACGAGATACACAACGCCTGGAAATACAACACTCTAAACTTGTCCTCGAGATACTTCCGACAAGCGCCACTAGAGTTCTCTTTACTATTCTGTCTATGCACTTTTTTTCTTTCTCATTTAATCTGCTTACACTCCAGGGTTGGTTTTTCCCTCGAACTCACCTCTACCGCCTCAAGGGCAGTGTTCTGGAGCCTCAGACATTGGGTAGTAGGATTCAACTGGGTAGGACGGTCAGTACCTCGCGCAGGCGTCCTCACCTGCTGTGTTGGTGGGGGATTGGAAGATTAGAAGGGATAGAGGGAAGGAAGCGGTCGTGGCTTTAAGTTAGGTACCATGCCGGCATTTGCCTGGAGGAGAAGTGGGAAAATCCTGGAAAACCACTTCCAGGATGGCTGAGGTGGGAATCGAACCCACCTGTACTTAGTTGACAACCCGGGGCTGAGTGGACCACGTTCCAGGCGTCGTAACACTTTTCAAATTTTCTAGCAGAGCCGGGAATACTACCCGGACCTCTGGGGGTGCCAGCTAATCACACTATCAACTACACCGCAGAGGAGGACCACTAGAGTCACAAAAGCGAGTAAAGGAGACTCTGGATACTGAAGGTAAATTTATGGCCTCCTCCATTGAGCAGACGGCTCCGTGTCAGGATGGCCGAGCGGTCTGAGCCGCCAGACTCAACGGAATACCTTGGCTGTATGTCGCAGGTACGAAGAATTCTGGTCCTCTCTGAGGGCGTGGGTTCGAATCCCACTCCTGACAATGTTTTCCTCTTTTTGTACTGGTCGATAGCTAAACTTATATTTCCATATTAATCTGGGACTGGAAATACAGACTCTATTTTATTGTCATCTGGTGTGTGATGTTAATAGGATTTGTTAGACACTGTTTACGTGTAAATAGTAGGCCTAAGGGGGGAATGTGTAGGGGAATAGACACTGTTCCCGCGAAGGTTTTGAGCAACAATACCAGACTAGCCGCACTAGTTCATTGAATTTCCTCCAAATGTGCGTAAATTACATTTGGAACGATGCCGCAGATTTGTTACACTATGCATCTACATCTTTAGAGAAAACACGCCACCACCTTCTCGGAAGAATAACTCACTTAGGATTGTAGAACAGGACTATTATTATATCATAGAATACTCTCGCCTCCTTTAGCGTATATCTACTTTCAGAGATCTACGGATATGATACACCAATAAACACTTACAAAAGTTCCTTGACCCCGACGTGATTCGAACACGCAACCTTCTGATCTGGAGTCAGTCGCGTTACCGTTGCGCCACAGAGTCACGGATATTTCTCAACCGTCTACCAGGTATTAGACCTGGCACTCATAAAAACAAGCGTTTTATTATTAACAGTTCGGAGACACAACTGTTGTACCACGAAACGAAATAATTACAAGGAAACAACCGTTGCAGTGCCGCTCTGCCACCCATCATGTGACGTTTCATTCTGTTCGCGACAGTAGCTTCCATGACACTGGACTTATCAATTCAAACGAGTTTTCTGGGCACAATACCAGAAATTTTACATCCCCACGGACCCAATACGCCGCTGTAATGTCCCCAGATTTTAAGCTGATCAGTATTGTTATCACTCGCTACTATTAACAACTTCAGAAGCAGCTTGAACTATATCCGCGGCTTCCTGGAAGTAATTCTTATCTGGAGCGTTGCCTACGAGATACAAAAGGCCTGGTAATACAGCACTCTAAACTTGTTCTCGAGATAATTCCGACAAGCGCCGCTAGAGTTCTCTTTACTATTCTGTCTATGCACTTTTTTCTTTCTCATCTAATCTGCTTACCCCCCAGGGTTGGTTTTTCCCTCGGACTCAGCAAGCGCTCTCACCTCTACCACCTCAAGGGCAGTGTTCTGGAGCTTCAGACAATTTGTCGGAGGATTCAACTGGGGAGGATGGTCAGTACCTCGCGCAGGCGTCCTCACCTGCTGTGTTGATGTGGGATTGGAAGATTAGAAGGGATAGAGGGAAGGAAACGGTCGTGGCCTTAAGTTAGGTACCATGCCGGCATTTGCCTGGAGGAGAAGTGGGAAAATCCTGGAAAACCACTTCCGGGATGGCTGAGGTCGGAATCGAACCCACCTCTAAGTAGTTGACCTCCCGGGGCTGAGTGGACCCCGTTCCAGCCTTCGTAACACTTTTCAAATTTAGTAGCAGAGCCAGGAATCCAACCCGGTCCTCGGGGGTGGCTGGTAATCACACTATCCACTGCACCGCAGAGGAGGACCACTACAGTCACATAAGCGAGTAAAGGAGACGCTGGATACCGAAGGTAAATTTATGGCTTCCCCCATTGAGCAGACGGCTCTGTGTCAGGATTGTCGAGCGGTGTAAGGCGCCGGACTCAAGGGAATAATTCGCCTTTACGGCGCAGGTCAGAAGAATTCTGGTCCTCTCGGAGGGCGTGGGTTCGAATCCCACTCCTGACAATATTTTTCCTTTTCTGGTACTGGTCGATAGCTAAACTCTACATTTCCATATTAATCTGGGACTGGAAATACAACCTCTATTTTATTATCATCCGGTGTGTGATTTTAATAGAATTTGTTAGACACTGTTTTCGTGAAAATAGTAAGGGGGGAATGTGTAGGCGAATAGACACTGTTCCCGCGAAGGTTTTGAGCAACAATACTAGACTAGACGCACTAGTTCATTCAATTTCCCCCATATGTGCGTAAATTACATTTGGAACGATGTCGCAGATCAGTTACACTATGCATCTACATCTTTACAGAAAATACGCCACCATCTTCTCGGAAGAATAACTCATTTAGGATTGTAGAACACGACTATTATCTATATATATAAAATAACTTGTCCTGACTGACTGACTGACTGATTCATCATCGCCGAGCCAAAACTACTGGACATAAAGAGATGAAATTTTTGGGGATATATTCATATTAAGAGGTAGGTGCTCGCTAAGAGAGGATTTTTGGATATTCCTTCGCTAAGGGGGTGAAAACGGGGGTGAAATTTTAAAATGACTTGCTCTATATCTCAAAACTTTAAAAGTTTACAGATGTAAAAATTGGTATTTAGAATCTTCTTTAAAAATAAGGAAACACGTATTTTTTGGTTTTCAGAAAATCCCAATAGGAGGGGTGAAAAAGGGTGAAAATTGGGAAAAATGGGTTGAATGCCTTTAATCAGGATACCGGTACCTATATCTCAGAAACTGAAGATATTACAGACCTGAAAATTGGTACTTTTGATCTCTTTTTAAAATAAAGAAACACGTATTTTTTTGTTTTTAGAAAATCCAATTAATGGGAGGGTGAAAAGGGGGTGAATTTTTAAAATGAGTGAATCTATATCTCCAAACTTTTAAAGTTTGCAGATGTAAAAATTGGTACTTAGAACCTTCATTAAAAATAAAGGAACACGTATTTTTTTGTTTTCCGAAAATCGCAATAGGAGGAGTGAAAAGGGGCTAAAAAGTGGTTGAATGCCTTTAATGAGGCTACTTATATATCAGAAACTGAAGATATTACAGACCTAAAAATTGGTGTTTGGGATCTCCGTTAAAAATAAAGAAACACGTATTTTTTTGTTTCTGGAAAATCCAATTTGGGGGGTGAAAAGGGAGTAATATTTTAAAATGAGTGTATCTATCTCAAAATTTTTAAAGGTTATATATGTGAAAATTGGTATTTAGAATCTCCTTTAAAAACAAATAAACACACGTATTTTTTCGTTTTTGGAAAATCCAAATATTGGGGGGTAAAAGGGGGGAGGGTAATTTTTTTAAAATGAGAGTGTATACATCTTAAAACTTTAAAATTTACAGATGTAAACATTGGTAGTTAGAATCTCCTCTAAAAAAAAAGGAAAACGTATTTTTTGTTTCCTCTAAATCCCAATAGAAGGGGTGTAAAAGGGTGAAAAATGGGTTGAATGCCTTTAATGAGGATACATATATCTCAGAAACGAAAGATATTACAGAACTGAAAATTTGTATATGGGATCTCCTTTAAAAATAAAGAAACACGTATTTTTTCGTTTTGGAAAATCCAATTAATGGCGGTTAAACAGGAGTGACAAATTGGGTGAATTTTTGAAAGACTATATCTACAGAATATCTTGGAAACGTAAAATGTTACAGACGTAAAAAGTGGGTGTTTGTAATCTCCTGTAAATCTAAAGAAACATAGGTGATTTGTGTTTGGAAACTCCACTTAAGGGGAACTCAAAAGGGGTGAAATTTTAAAATGAGAATTTTTACAGTTTATCTAAAAAAACTTAACATGTTACAGAAGTGAAAAATGGTATTTTTTATCTCTATTAAACATAAAGAAACGTGTATTTTTAGCTTTCGGAAATACCACCTGGGTGGAGGGGGGGGGGATAAAGTGACTGAAAATGGTGTTGAGTTCTTTTAATTAGGCTACTGATATCTCAAAAATGAAGATGTTACAGACGTGAAATTTGATATTTGCAATCTGCTTTAAAAATAAAGAAACACGTATTCTCGGAAAATCCAATGAAGGGGGGGGGGTGAGAGAATAGAAAAATTAATTGAATTAATTGAATGAGAATACATACATCTAATAAAAACTAAAGTTGTTACAGACGTGAAAATTCGTATTTGGATCTGCTTTAAGAACAAAGAAAAACGCGTTTTGGGGGGAAACCATCTTGGAGGGCGGGAGTGTAAAGGAGTTGAATTCCTTTCATGAGGACACATAAAACAAAAACTGAAGAAGTTAGAGTCGTGATAATTGGAATTTAGAAGATCCTTTACTATTAAAGAAACAAGTATTTTTTGCAGGAAAATTCACTTAGGGGGGGGGGGGGGGAATAGTGTGAAATGAAGTGAAGAAAGTAAATAATTTTTATGGGGATACTTATATCTCAAAACTGAAGGTAATAGACGTGAACATTGGTGTTTGAAATCTTCTTTAAACATAAGAAACAAGCCTTCTTCTAATTTTTTTTTTTGGGGGGGGGGGTTGCCGGTAAATAAACTTAACGGCGGTGGGGTGTAGAAGGAGGTGAGACCAATTGATTTTACTGTTCTTAATGTACTTATAAGGATCCTCGGCAGCGCGCCGGCCTCTCACAGCTGGGTTCCGTGGTTCAAATCCCGTTCACTCCATGTGACATTCGTGCTGGACAAAACGGAGGCGGGACAGGTTTTTCTCCGGATACTCCGGGTTTCCTGTCATCATCCATTCCAGCAACACGTAATAATAATAATAATAATAATAATAATAATAATAATAATAATAATAATAATAATAATAATAATAATAATAATGTTCCGGACCGTCGTCAAATGTGCGGACAGCGCTGGAAACGGCTCCTGGACGGGTAATGACTAAGAATGCAGTCCGGCCGCGGGTTCAGTGCCTTCTAGGCACCCAATATGACACCACGCCGGATCTCCTGAAGGATTTTATCCATATTAAAAATGATTATAGGAAAAGATGGCAAAGATTTACGGACCCAACTGACCGGGAGGAATACCTGAGCCTAGCCCGGGAAGTACGAAATCGATTGCTGGAAAAGAAGATTGAAAAATGGGAGGAAACATGACGTAACCTAATAGAAAACGAGTCAGATCGGGAATTTTGGTGGGTTCTCGCAGAAAACGAGTCAGACCGCGAATTTCGGCGGATTATATATCTAAAACAATAAGCATTCAATTATAAATTTCAGTATAATACCGTAGCGAAGCACGGGTATCTTGCTAGTTATATCATAGAATTCTCTGCCCTCCTTTATCGTATATCTACTTTCAGAGATCTACGGATATGATACACCAATAAACACTTACAAAAGCTCCTTGACCCCGACGTGATTCGAACACGCAACCTTCTGATCTGGAGTCAGTCGCGTTACCGTTGCGCCACAGAGTCACAGATATTTCTCAACCGTCTACCAGGTATTAGACCTGGCACTCATAAAAACAAGCGTTTTATTATTAACAGTTCGGAGACACAACTGTTGTACCACGAAACGAAATAATTACAAGGAAACAACCGTTGCAGTGCCGCTCTGCCACCCATCATGTGACGTTTCATTCTGTTCGCGACAGTAGCTTCCATGACACTGGACTTATCAATTCAAACGAGTTTTCTGGGCACAATACCAGAAATTTTACATCCCCACGGACCCAATACGCCGCTGTAATGTCCCCAGATTTTAAGCTGATCAGTATTGTTATCACTCGCTACTATTAACAACTTCAGAAGCAGCTTGAACTATATCCGCGGCTTCCTGGAAGTAATTCTTATCTGGAGCGTTGCCTACGAGATACAAAAGGCCTGGAAATACAACACTCTAAACTTGTCCTCGAGATACTTCCGACAAGCGCCACTAGAGTTCTCTTTACTATTCTGTCTATGCACTTTTTTTCTTTCTCATTTAATCTGCTTACACTCCAGGGTTGGTTTTTCCCTCGAACTCATCAAACGCTCTCACCTCTACCGCCTCAAGGGCAGTGTTCTGGAGCTTCAGACATTGGGTAGTAGGATTCAACTGGGTAGGACGGTCAGTACTTCGCGCAGGCGTCCTCACCTGCTGTGTTGTTGGGGGATTGGAAGATTAGGAGGGATAGAGGGAAGGGAGCGGTCGTGGCCTTAAGTTAGGTACCATGCCGGCATTTGCCTGGAGGAGAAGTGGGAAAATCCTGGAAAACCACTTCCAGGATGGCTGAGGTGGGAATCGAACCCACCTGTACTTAGTTGACAACCCGGGGCTGAGTGGACCACGTTCCAGGCGTCGTAACACTTTTCAAATTTTCTAGCAGAGCCGGGAATACTACCCGGACCTCTGGGGGTGCCAGCTAATCACACTATCAACTACACCGCAGAGGAGGAACACTAGAGTCACAAAAGCGAGTAAAGGAGACTCTGGATACTGAAGGTAAATTTATGGCCTCCTCCATTGAGCAGACGGCTCCGTGTCAGGATGGCCGAGCGGTCTAAGGCGCCAGACTCAAGGGAATACCTTGCCTGTAAGACGCAGGTCCGAAGAATTCTGGTCTTCTCTGAGGGCGTGGGTTCGAATCCCACTCCTGACAAAATTTTTCCTTCATTGGTACTGGTCGATAGCTAAACTCTACATTTCCATATTAATCTGGGACTGGAAATACATCCTCTATTATATTGTCATCCGGTGTGTGATGTTAATAGGATTTGTTAGACACTGTTTACGTGTAAATGGTAAGGGGTGAATGTGTAGGGGAATAGACACTGTTCCCGCGAAAGTTTTGAGCAACTATACTAGACTAGCCGCACTAGTTCATTGAATTTCCTCCAAATGTGCGTAAATTACATTTGGAACGATGTCGCAGATCAGTTGCACTTTGCATCTATATCTTTACAGAAAATACGCCACCATCTTCTCGGAAGAATAACTCATTTAGGATTGTAGAACAGGACTATTATCTATATATATAAAATAACTTGTCCTGACTGACTGACTGACTGATTCATCATCGCCGAGCCAAAACTACTGGACATAAAGAGATGAAATTTTGGGGATATATTCATATTAAGAGGTAGGTGCTCGCTAAGAGAGGATTTTTGGATATTCCTTCGCTAAGGGGGTGAAAACGGGGGTGAAATTTTAAAATGACTTGCTCTATATCTCAAAACTTTAAAAGTTTACAGATGTAAAAATTGGTATTTAGAATCTTCTTTAAAAATAAGGAAACACGTATTTTTTGGTTTTCAGAAAATCCCAATAGGAGGGGTGAAAAAGGGTGAAAATTGGGAAAAATGGGTTGAATGCCTTTAATCAGGATACCGGTACCTATATCTCAGAAACTGAAGATATTACAGACCTGAAAATTGGTACTTTTGATCTCTTTTTAAAATAAAGAAACACGTATTTTTTTGTTTTTAGAAAATCCAATTAATGGGAGGGTGAAAAGGGGGTGAATTTTTAAAATGAGTGAATCTATATCTCCAAACTTTTAAAGTTTGCAGATGTAAAAATTGGTACTTAGAACCTTCATTAAAAATAAAGGAACACGTATCTTTTTGTTTTCCGAAAATCGCAATAGGAGGAGTGAAAAGGGGCTAAAAAGTGGTTGAATGCCTTTAATGAGGCTACTTATATATCAGAAACTGAAGATATTACAGACCTAAAAATTGGTGTTTGGGATCTCCGTTAAAAATAAAGAAACACGTATTTTTTTGTTTCTGGAAAATCCAATTTGGGGGGTGAAAAGGGAGTAATATTTTAAAATGAGTGTATCTATCTCAAAATTTTTAAAGGTTATATATGTGAAAATTGGTATTTAGAATCTCCTTTAAAAACAAATAAACACACGTATTTTTTCGTTTTTGGAAAATCCAAATATTGGGGGGTAAAAGGGGGGAGGGTAATTTTTTTAAAATGAGAGTGTATACATCTTAAAACTTTAAAATTTACAGATGTAAACATTGGTAGTTAGAATCTCCTCTAAAAATAAAGGAAAACGTATTTTTTGTTTCCTCTAAATCCCAATAGAAGGGGTGTAAAAGGGTGAAAAATGGGTTGAATGCCTTTAATGAGGATACATATATCTCAGAAACGAAAGATATTACAGAACTGAAAATTTGTATATGGGATCTCCTTTAAAAATAAAGAAACACGTATTTTTTCGTTTTGGAAAATCCAATTAATGGCGGTTAAACAGGAGTGACAAATTGGGTGAATTTTTGAAAGACTATATCTACAGAATATCTTGGAAACGTAAAATGTTACAGACGTAAAAAGTGGGTGTTTGTAATCTCCTGTAAATCTAAAGAAACATAGGTGATTTGTGTTTGGAAACTCCACTTAAGGGGAACTCAAAAGGGGTGAAATTTTAAAATGAGAATTTTTACAGTTTATCTAAAAAAACTTAACATGTTACAGAAGTGAAAAATGGTATTTTTTATCTCTATTAAACATAAAGAAACGTGTATTTTTAGCTTTCGGAAATACCACCTGGGTGGAGGGGGGGGGGATAAAGTGACTGAAAATGGTGTTGAGTTCTTTTAATTAGGCTACTGATATCTCAAAAATGAAGATGTTACAGACGTGAAATTTGATATTTGCAATCTGCTTTAAAAATAAAGAAACACGTATTCTCGGAAAATCCAATGAAGGGGGGGGGGGGTGAAAGAATAGAAAAATTAATTGAATTAATTGAATGAGAATACATACATCTAATAAAAACTAAAGTTGTTACAGACGTGAAAATTCGTATTTGGATCTGCTTTAAGAACAAAGAAAAACGCGTTTTGGGGGGAAACCATCTTGGAGGGCGGGAGTGTAAAGGAGTTGAATTCCTTTCATGAGGACACATAAAACAAAAACTGAAGAAGTTAGAGTCGTGATAATTGGAATTTAGAAGATCCTTTACTATTAAAGAAACAAGTATTTTTTGCAGGAAAATTCACTTAGGGGGGGGGGGGGAATAGTGTGAAATGAAGTGAAGAAAGTAAATAATTTTTATGGGGATACTTATATCTCAAAACTGAAGGTAATAGACGTGAACATTGGTGTTTGAAATCTTCTTTAAACATAAGAAACAAGCCTTCTTCTAATTTTTTTTTGGGGGGGGGGGGTTGCCGGTAAATAAACTTAACGGCGGTGGGGTGTAGAAGGAGGTGAGACCAATTGATTTTACTGTTCTTAATGTACTTATAAGGATCCTCGGCAGCGCGCCGGCCTCTCACAGCTGGGTTCCGTGGTTCAAATCCCGTTCACTCCATGTGACATTCGTGCTGGACAAAACGGAGGCGGGACAGGTTTTTCTCCGGATACTCCGGGTTTCCTGTCATCATCCATTCCAGCAACACGTAATAATAATAATAATAATAATAATAATAATAATAATAATAATAATAATGTTCCGGACCGTCGTCAAATGTGCGGACAGCGCTGGAAACGGCTCCTGGACGGGTAATGACTAAGAATGCAGTCCGGCCGCGGGTTCAGTGCCTTCTAGGCACCCAATATGACACCACGCCGGATCTCCTGAAGGATTTTATCCATATTAAAAATGATTATAGGAAAAGATGGCAAAGATTTACGGACCCAACTGACCGGGAGGAATACCTGAGCCTAGCCCGGGAAGTACGAAATCGATTGCTGGAAAAGAAGATTGAAAAATGGGAGGAAACATGACGTAACCTAATAGAAAACGGGTCAGATCGGGAATTTTGGTGGGTTCTCGCAGAAAACGAGTCAGACCGCGAATTTCGGCGGATTATATATCTAAAACAATAAGCATTCAATTATAAATTTCAGTATAATACCGTAGCGAAGCACGGGTATCTTGCTAGTTATATCATAGAATTCTCTCCCCTCCTTTATCGTATATATACTTTCAGAGATCTACGGATATGATACACCAATAAACACTTACAAAAGCTCCTTGACCCCGACGTGATTCGAACACGCAACCTTCTGATCTGGAGTCAGACGCGCTACCGTTGCGCCACGGAGTCACGGATGTTTCTCAACCGTCTACGAGGTATTAGAGCTGGCACTCATAAAAACAAGCGTTTCATTATTAACAGTTCGGAAACGCAACTGTTGTACCACGAAACGAAATAATTACAAGGAAACAACCGTTGCAGTGCCGCTCTGCCACCCATCAAGTGACGTTTCATTCTGTTCGCGGCAGTAGCTTCCACGACACTGGACTTATCATCAATTCAAGCGAGTTTTCTGGGCACAATACCAGAAATTTTACACCCCCACGGACCCAATACGCCGCTGTAATGTCCCCAGATTTTAAGCTGATCAGTATTGTTATCACTCGCTACTATTAACAACTTCAGAAGCAGCTTGAACTATATCCGCGGCTACCTGGAAGTAATTCTTATCTGGAGCGTTGCCTACGAGATACACAAGGCCGGGAAATACAACACTCTAAACTTGTCCTCGAGATACTTCCTACAAGCGCCGCTAGAGTTCTCTTTACTACTCTGTTTATGCACTTTTTTCTTTTTTATGTAATCTGCTTACACTCCAGGGTTGGTTTTTCCCTCGAACTCATCAAGCGCTCTCACCTCTACCGCCTCAAGGGCAGTGTTCTGGAGCTTCAGACATTATGTAGTAGGATTCAACAGGGTAGGACGGTCAGTACCTCGCGCAGGCGCCCTCAGCTGCTGTGTTTGTGGGGGATTGGAAGATTAGGAGGGATAGAGGGAAGGAAACGGTCGTGGCCTTAAGTTAGGTACCATGCCGGCATTTGCCTCGAGGAGAAGGGGGACAATCCTGGAAAAACACTTCCAGATGGCTGAGGTGGGAATCGAACACACCTCTAATTAGTTGACCACCCGGGGCTGAGTGGACCCCGTTCCAGCCCTCGTAACACTTTTCAAATTTAGTAGCAGAGCCGGGAATCCAACCCGGACCTCTGGGGGTGCCAGCTAATCACACTATCAACTACACCGCAGAGGAGGACCACTACAGTCACAAAAGCGAGCAAAGGAGACTCTGGATACTGACGGTAAATTTATGGCCTCCTCCATTGAGCAGACGGCACAGTGTCAGGATGGCCGAGCGGTCTAAGGCGCCAGACTCAAGGGAATTCCTTGCCTGTAAGACGCAGGTCAGAATAATTCTGGTCCTCTATGAGGGCGTGGGTACAAATCCCACTCCTGAAAATATTTTTCTTTTACTGGTCGATAGCTAAACTCTACATTTCCATATTAATCTGGGACTGGAAATACAACCTCTATTTTATTGTCATCCGGTGTGTGATGTTAATAGGATTTGTTAGACACTGTTTACTTGTAAATAGTAAGGGGGGAATGTGTAGGCGAATAGACACTGTTCCCGCGAAGGTTTTGAGCAACAATACTAGACTAGACGCACTAGTTCATTCAATTTTCTCCAAATGTGCGTAAATTACATTTGGAACGATGTCGAAGATCAGTTACACTATGCATCTACATCTTTACAGAAAATACGCCACCATCTTCTCGGAAGAATAACTCATTTATGATTGTAGAACAGGAATATTATTATATCATAGAATTCTCTCCCCTCCTTTCGCGTATATCTGCTTTCAGAGATTTATGAATATGATACACCAATGAACACTTACTAAAGTTCCTTGACTCCGACGTGATTCGAACACGCAACCTTCTGATCTGGAGTCAGACGCGCTACCGTTGCGCCACGGAGTAACGGATGCTTATCAACCGTCTACAAGGTATTAGACCTGGCACTCATAAAAACAAGCGTTTTATTATTAACAGTTCGGAGACACAACTGTTGTACCACGAAACGAAATAATTACAAGGAAACAACTGTTGCAGTGCCGCTCTGCCACCAATCAAGTGACGTTTCATTCTGTTCGCGACAGTAGCTTCCATGACACTGGACTTATCATCAATTCAAACGTTTTTTCTGGGCACAATACCAGATATTTTACATCCCCACGGACCCAATATGCCGCTGTAATGTCCCCAGATTTTAGGCTGATCAGTGTTGTTATCACTCGCTACTATTAACAACTTCAAAAGCTGCTTGAACTATATCCGTGTTTTCCTGGAAGTGATACTTATCTGGAGCGTTGCCTACGAGATACACAAGGCCTGGTAATACAGCACTCTAAACTTGTCCTCGAAATACTTCCGACAAGCGCCGCTAGATTTCTCTTTACTATTCTGTCTATGCACTTTTTTCTTTCTCATCTAATCTGCTTACCCTCCAGGGTTGGTTTTTCCCTCGGACTCAGCAAGCGATCTCACCTATACCACCTCAGGGGCAGTGTTCTAGAGATTCAGACATTGGGTCAGAGGATTCAACTGGGGAGGATGGTCAGTAACTCGCGCAGGCGTCCTCACCTGCTGTGTTGATGTGGGATTGGAAGATTAGAAGGGATAGAGTGAAAGAAACGGTCGTGGCCTTAAGTTAGGTACCATGTCGGCATTTGCCTCGAGGAGAAGGGGGACAATCCTGGAAAACCACTTCCAGATGGCTGAGGTGGGAATCGAACACACCTCTACTTAGTTGACCACCCGGGGCTGAGTGGACCCCGTCCCAGCCCTCGTAACACTTTTCAAATTTAGTAGCAGAGCCAGGAATCCAACCCGAGCCCCGGGGGTGGCTGCTAATCACACTATCCACTGCACCACAGAGGAGGGCCACTACAGTCACAAAAGCGAGTGAAGGAGACTCTGGATACTGAAGGTAAATTTATGGCCTCCCCCATTGAGCAGACGGCTCCGTGTCAGGATGGCCGAGCGGTCTAAGGCGCCAGACTCAAGGGAATACCTTGCCTGTACGACGCAGGTCCGGAGAATTCTGGCCCTCTCTGAGGGCGTGGGTTCGAATCCCACTCCTGACAAAATTTTTCCTTCATTGGTACTGGTCGATAGCTAAACTCTACATTTCCATATTAATCTGGGACTGGAAATACAACCTCTATTATATTGTCATCCGGTGTGTGATGTTAATAGGATTTGTTAGACACTGTTTACGTGTGAATAGTAAGGGGGGAATGTGTAGGGGAATAGACACTGTTCCCGCGAAGGTTTTGAGCAACAATACTAGACTAGCCGCACTAGTTCATTGAATTTCCTCCAAATGTGCGTAAATTACATTTGGAACGATGTCGCAGATCAGTTGCACTATGCATCTATATCTTTACAGAAAATACGCCACCATCTTCTCGGAAGAATAACTCATTTAGGATTGTAGAGCAGGACTATTATTATATCATAGAATTCTCTCCCCTCCTTTAGCGTATATCTACTTTCAGAGATCTACGGATATGATACACCAATTAACACTTACAAAAGTTCCTTGACCCCTACGTGATTCGAAAACGCAACCTTCTGATCTGGAGTCAGACGCGCTACCGTTGCGCCACGGAGTCACGGATGTTTATCAACCGTCTACCAGGTATTAGACCTGGCACTCATAAAAACAAGCGTTTTATTATTAACAGTTCGGAGACACAACTGTTGTACCACGAAACGAAATAATTACAAGGAAACAACCGTTGCAGTGCCGCTCTGCGACCCATCAAGTACGTTTCATTCTGTTGGCGACTGTAGCTTCCATGACACTGGACTTATCATCAATTCAAACGTGTTTTCTGGGCACCATACCAGAAACTTACATCCCCAAGGACCCAATACGCCGCTGCAATGTGCCCAGATTGTAAGCTGATCAGTATTGTTAACACTCGCTATTCATTGACAACTTCAGAAGCTGCTTGAACTATATCCCCGTCTTCCTGGAAGTGATACTTATCTGGAGTGTTACCTACGAGATACACAAGGCCTGGAAATACAACACTCTAAACTTGTCCTCGAGATACTTCCGACAAGCGCCGCTAGAGTTCTCTTTACTATTCTGTCTATGCACTTTTTTTCTTTTTTATCTAATCTGCTTACACCCCAGGGTTGGTTTTTCCCTCGAACTCATCAAGCGCTCTCACCTCTACCACCTCAAGGGCAGTGTTCTGGAGCTTCAGACATTTTGTCGGAGGATTCAACTGGGGAGGATGGTCAGTACCTCGCGCAGGCGTCCTCACCTGCTGTGTTGATGTGGGATTAGAAGATTAGAAGGGATAGAGGGAAGGAAACGGTCGTGGCCTTAAGTTAGGTACCATGCCGGCATTTGCCTCGAGGAGAAGGGGGACAATCCTGGAAAACCACTTCCACATGGCTGAGGTGGGAATCGAACACACCTCTACTTAGTTGACCACCCGGGGCTGAGTGGACCCCGTTCCAGCCCTCGTAATATTTTTCAAATTTCGTAGCAGAGCCGGGAATCCAAGCCGGACCTCTGGGGGTGCCAGCTAATCACACTATCAACTACACCGCAGAGGAGGACCACTACAGTCACAAAAGCGAGTAAAGGAGACTCTGGATACTGAAGGTAAATTTATGGCCTCCTCCATTGAGCATACGGCTCCGTGTCAGGATGGCCGAGCGGTCTATGCCGCCAGACTCAAGGGAATACCTTGGCTGTATGACGCAGGTCCGAAGAATTCTGGTCCTCTCTGAGGGCGTGGGTTCGAAACCCACTCCTGACAATGTTTTCCTTTTTTGTACTGGTCGATAGCTAAACTTACATTTCCATATTAATCTGGGACTGGAAATACAGACTCTATATTATTGTCATCTGGTGTGTGATGTTAATAGGATTTGTTAGACACTGTTTACGTGTAAATAGTAGGCCTAAGGGGGGAATGTGTAGGGGAATAGACACTGTTCCCGCGAAGGTTTTGAGCAACAATACTAGACTAGCCGCACTAGTTCATTGAATTTCCTCCAAATGTGCGTAAATTACATTTGGAACGATGCCGCAGATCAGTTACACTATGCATCTACATCTTTAGAGAAAACACGCCACCACCTTCTCGGAAGAATAACTCATTTAGGATTGTAGAACATGACTATTATTATATCATAGAATTCTCTCCCCTCCTTTAGCGTATATCTACTTTCAGAGATCTATGAATATGATACACCAATAAACACTTACAAAAGTTCCTTGACCCCGACGTGATTCGAACATGCAACCTTCTGATCTGGAGTCAGACGCGCTACCGTTGCGCCACGGAGTCACGGATATTTCTCAACCGTCTACCAGGTATTAGACCTGGCACTCATAAAAACAAGCGTTTTATTATTAACAGTTCGGAGACACAACTGTTATACCACGAAACGAAATAATTACAAGGAAACAACCGTTGCAGTGCCGCTCTGCCACCAATCAAGTGACGTTTCATTCTGTTCGCGACAGTAGCTTCCATGACACTGGACTTATCATCAATTCAAACGTGTTTTCTGGGCACAATACCAGAAATTTACATCCCCAATGACCCAATACGCCGCTGTAATGTCCCCAGATTTTAAACTGATCAGTATTGTTAACACTCGCCACTATTAACAACTTCAGAATCAGCTTGAACTATATCCGCGGCTACCTGGAAGTAATTCTTATCTGGAGCGTTGCCTACGAGATACAAAAGGCCTGGAAATACAGCACTCTAAACTTATCCTCGAGATAAATCCGACAAGCGCCGCTATAGTTCTCTTTACTATTCTGTCTATGCACATTTTTCTTTCTCATCTAATCTGCTTACCCTCCAGGGTTGGTTTTTCTCTCGGACTCAGCAAGCGCTCTCACCTCTACCACCTAAAGGGCAGTGTTCTGGAGCTTCAGACATTGGTTCGGAGGATTCAACTGGGGAGGATGGTCAGTTCCCCGCGCAGGCGTCCTCACCTGCTGTGTTGATGGGGGATTGGAAGATTAGAAGGGGTAGAGGGAAGGAAACGGTCGTGGCCTTAATTTATGTACCATGCCGGCATTTTCTTCGAGGAGAAGGGGGACAATCCTGGAAAACCCCTTCCAGATGGCTGAGGTGGGAATCGAACACTCCTCTACTTAGTTGACCACCCGGGGCTGAGTGGACCCCGTTCCAGCCTTCGACACACTTTTCAAATTTAGTAGCAGAGCCAGGAATCCAACCCGGGCTTCGGGGGTGGCTGCTAATCACACTATCCACTGCACCGCAGAGGAGGACCACTACAGTCACAAAAGCGAGTAAAGGAGACTCTGGATACTGAAGGTAAATTTATGGCCTCCCCCATTGTGCTGACGAGTGTGTCAGGATGTCCGAGCGGTCTAAGGCGCCAGACTCAAGGGAACACCTCGCCTGTACGACGCAGGGCAGAAGAATTCTGGTCTTCTCTGAGGGCGTGGGTTCGAATCCCACTCCTGAAAAAAAATTTCCTTCATTGGTACTGGTCGATAGCTAAACTCTACATTTCCATATTAATCTGGGACTGGAAATACAACCTATTATATTGTCATCCGGTGTGTGATGTTAATTGAATTTGTTAGACACTGTTTACGTGTAAATAGTAAGGGGGGAATGTGTAGGGGAATAGTCACTGTTCCCGCGAAGGTTTTGAGCAACAATACTAGACTAGCCGCACTAGTTCATTGAATTTCCTCCAAATGTGCGTAAATTACATTTGGAACGATGTCGCAGATCAGTTGCACTATGCATCTATATCTTTACAGAAAATACGCCACCATCTTCTCGGAAGAATAACTCATTTAGGATTGTAGAACAGGACTATTATTATCATCATCGTCATCATCATCATCATTTTACCCTCCAGGTTCGGCTCTTCCCTCGGACTCAGCGAGGGATCCCACCTGTACCGCCTCAAGGGCAGTCTCCTGGAGCTTCAGACTCTTGGTCGGGGGATACAACTGTGGAGTATGACCAGTACCTCGCCCAGGCGGTCTCACCTGCTATGGTGAACAGGGGCCTTGTAGGGGGATGGGAAGATTGGAAGGGATAGGCAAGGACGAGGGAAGGAAGTGGCCGTGGCCTTAAGTGAGGTACCATCCCGGCATTCGCCTGGAGGTGAACTGGGAAACCACGGAAAACCACTTCAAGGATGGCTGAGGAGGGAATCGAACAAACCTCTACTCAGTTGACCTCCCGAGGCTGAGTGGACCCCGTTCCAGCCCTCGTACCACTTTTCAAATTTCGTGGCAGAGCCGGGAATCGAACCCAGACCTCCGGGGGTGGCAGCTAATCACGCTAACCACTACACCACAGAGGCGGCGACTATTATTATATCATAGAATTCTCTCCCCTCCTTTAGCGTATATATACTCTCAGAGATCCACGGATATGATACACCAATAAACACTTACAAAAGTTCCTTGACCCCGACGTGATTCGAACACGCAACCTTCTGATCTGGAGTCAGACGCGCTACCGTTGCGCCACGGAGTCACGGATGTTTATCAACCGTCTACAAGGTATTGGACCTGGCACTCATAAAAACAAGCGTTTTATTATTAACAGTTCGGAGACACAACTGTTGTACCACGAAACGAAATAATTACAAGGAAACAACCGTTGCAGTGCCGCTCTGCCACCCATCAAGTGACGTTTCATTCTGTTCGCGACTGTAGCTTCCATGACACTGGACTTATCATCAATTCAAAGGAGTTTTCTGGGCACAATACCAGAAATTTTACATCCCCACGGACCCAATACGCCTCTGTAATGTCCCCAGATTTTAAGCTGATCAGTATTGTTATCACTCGCTACAATTAACAACTTCAGAAGCTGCTTGAACTATATCCGCGGCTTCCTGGAAGTAATTCTTATCTGGAGCGTTGCCTACGAGATACAAAAGGCCTGGAAATACAGCACTCTAAACTTGTCCTCGAGATACTTCCTACAAGCGCCGCTAGAGTTCTCTTTACTATTCTGTCTATGCACTTTTTTCTTTCTCATCTAATCTGCTTACCCTCCAGGGTTGGTTTTTCCCTCGGACTCAGCAAGCGCTCTCACCTCTACCACCTCAAGGGCAGTGTTCTGGAGCTTCAGACATTGGGTTGGAGGATTCAACAGCGGAGGATGGTCAGTAACTCGCGCAGGCGTCCTCACCTGCTGTGTTGATGTGGGATTGGAAGTTAGAAGGGATAGAGGGAAGGAAACGGTCGTGGCCTTAAGTTAGCTACCATGCCGGCATTTGCCTCGAGGAGAAGGGGGACAATCCTGGAAAACCACTTCCAGATGGCTGAGGTGGGAATCGAACACACCTCTACTTAGTTGACCACCCGGGGCTGAGTGGACCCCGTTCCAGCCCTCGTAACACTTTTCAAATTTAGTAGCAGAGCCAGGAATCCAACCCGGGCCTCGGGGGTGGCTGCTAATCACACTATCCACTGCACCACAGAGGAGGACCACTAAAGTCACAAAAGCGAGTAAAGGAGACTCTGGATACTGAAGGTAAATTTATGGCCTCCCCCATTGTGCTGACGAGTGTGTCAGGATGGCCGAGCGGTCTAAGGCGCCAGACTCAAGGGAATACCTTGCCTGTACGACGCAGTTCGGAAGAATTTTCGTCCTCTCTGATGTCGTGGGTTCGAATCCCACTCCTGACAAAATTTTTCCTTCATTGGTACTGGTCGATAGCTAAACTCTACATTTCCATAGTAATCTGGGACTGGAAATACAACCTCTATTATATTGTCATCCGGTGTGTGATGTTAATAGGATTTGTTAGACACTGTTTACGTGTGAATAGTAAGGGGGGAATGTGTAGGGGAATAGACACTGTTCCCGCGAAGGTTTTGAGCAACAATACTAGACTAGCCGCACTAGTTCATTGAATTTCCTCCAAATGTGCGTAAATTACATTTGGAACGATGCCACAGATCAGTTACACTATGCATCTACATCTTTAGAGAAAACACGCCACCACCTTCTCGGAAGAATAACTCATTTAGGATTGTAGAACAGGACTATTATTATATCATAGAATTCTCTCCCCTCCTTTAGCGTATATCTACTTTCAGAGATCTACGGATATGATACACCAATAAACACTTACAAAAGTTCCTTGACCCCGACGTGATTCGAACACGCAACCTTCTGATCTGGAGTCAGACGCGCTACCGTTGCGCCACGGAGTCACGGATGCTTCTCAACCGCCTACCAGGTATTAGACCTGGCACTCATAAAAACAAGCGTTTTATTATTAACAGTTCGGAGACACAACTGTTGTACCACGAAACGAAATAATTACAAGGAAACAACCGTTGCAGTGCCGCTCTGCCACCAATCAAGTGACGTTTCATTCTGTTCGCGACTGTAGCTTCCATGACACTGGACTTATCATCAATTCAAAGGAGTTTTCTGGGCACAATACCAGAAATTTTACATCCCCACGGACCCAATACGCCGCTGTAATGTCCCCAGATTTTAAGCTGATCAGTATTGTTAACACTCGCTATTATTAACAAATTCAGAAGCTGCTAGAACTATATCCACGTCTTCCTGGAAGTGATACTTATCTGGAGCGTTGCCTACGAGATACACAAGGCCTGGAAATATAACACTCTAAACTTGTCCTCGAGATACTTCCGACAAGCACCGCTAGAGTTCTCTTTACTATTCTGTCTATGCACTTTTTTCTTTCTCATTTAATCTGCTTACACTCCAGGGTTGGTTATTCTCTCGAACTCATCAAACGCTCTCACCTCTACCGCCTCAAGGGCAGTGTTCTGGAGCTTCAGACATTGGGTAGTAGGATTCAACTGGGTAGGACGGTCAGTACCTCGCGCAGGCGTCCTCACCTGCTGTGTTGGTGGGGGATTGGAAGATTAGAAGGGATAGAGGGAAGGAAGCGGTCGTGGCCTTAAGTTAGGTACCATGCCGGCATTTGCCTGGAGGAGAAGTGGGAAAATCCTGGAAAACCACTTCCAGGATGGCTGAGGTGGGAATCGAACACACCTGTACTTAGTTGACAACCCGGGGATGAGTGGACCCCGTTCCAGGCCTCGT
Organism: Anabrus simplex; assembly: GCF_040414725.1. Taxonomy (NCBI): domain Eukaryota; kingdom Metazoa; phylum Arthropoda; class Insecta; order Orthoptera; family Tettigoniidae; genus Anabrus; species Anabrus simplex. The sequence goes on from NC_090267.1 coordinate 23,857,419, forward strand.
AACACTTTTCAAATTTCGTAGCAGAGCCGGGAATACTACCCGGACCTCTGGGGGTGCCAGCTAATCACACTATCAACTACACCGCAGAGGAGGACCACTACAGTCACAAAAGCGAGTAAAGGAGACTCTGGATACTGAAGGTAAATTTATGGCCTCCTCCATTGAGCAGACGGCTCCGTGTCAGGATGGCCGAGCGGTCTAAGCCGCCAGACTCAAGGGAATACCTTGGCTGTATGTCGCAGGTCCGAAGAATTCTGGTCCTCTCTGAGGGCGTGGGTTCGAATCCCACTCCTGACAATATTTTCCTTTTTTTGTACTGGTCGATAGCTAAACTTACATTTCCATATTAATCTGGGACTGGAAATACAGACTCTATTTTATTGTCATCTGGTGTGTGATGTTAATAGGATTTGTTAGACACTGTGTACGTGTAAATAGTAGGCCTAAGGGGGGAATGTGTAGGGGAATAGACACTGTTCCCGCGAAGGTTTTGAGCAGGAATACTAGACTAGACGCACTAGTTCATTGAATTTCCTCCAAATGTGCGTAAATTACATTTGGAACGATGTCGAAGATCAGTTACACTATGCATCTACATCTTTACAGAAAATACGCCACCATCTTCTCGGAAGAATAACTCATTTATGATTGTAGAACAGGACTATTATTATATCATAGAATTCTCTCCCCTCCTTTCCCGTATATCTGCTTTCAGATATTTATGAATATGATACACCAATAAACACTTACAAAAGTTCCTTGACCCCGACGTGATTCGAACACGCAACCTTCTGATCTGGAGTCAGACGCGCTACCGTTGCGCCACGGAGTCACGGATGTTTCTCAACCGCGTACCAGGTATTAGACCTGGCACTCATAAAAACAAGCGTTTTATTATTAACAGTTCGGAGACACAGCTGTTGTACCACGAAACGAAATAATTACAAGGAAACAACCGTTGCAGTGCCGCTCTGCCACCCATCAAGTGACGTTTCATTCTGTTCGCGACAATAGCTTCCATGACACTGGACTTATCATCAATTCAAACGTTTTTTCTGGGCACAATACCAGATATTTTAAATCCCCACGGACCCAATATGCCGCTGTAATGTCCCCAGATTTTAAGCTGATCAGTATTGTTATCACTCGCTACTATTAACAACTTCAGAAGCTGCTTGAACTATATCCGCGTCTTCCTGGAAGTGATACTTATCTGGAGCGTTGCCTACGAGATACACAAGGCCTGGATATACAGCACTCTATACTTGTCCTCGAAATACTTCCGACAAGCGCCGCTAGATTTCTCTTTATTATTCTGTCTATGCACTTTTTTCTTTCTCATCTAATCTGCTTACCCTCCAGGGTTGGTTTTTCCCTCGGACTCAGCAAGCGCTCTCACCTCTACCACCTCAAGGGCAGTGTTCTGGAGCTTCAGACAATTTGTCGGAGGATTCAACTGGGGAGGATGGTCAGTACCTCGCGCAGGCGTCCTCACCTGCTGTGTTGATGTGGGATTGGAAGATTAGAAGGGATAGAGGGAAGGAAACGGTCGTGACCTTAAGTTAGGTACCATGCCGGCATTTGCCTCGAGGAGAAGGGGGACAATCCTGGAAAACCACTTCCAGATGGCTGAGGTGGGAATCGAACACACCTCTACTTAGTTGACCACCCGGGGCTGAGTGGACCCCGTTCCAGCCCTCGTAACACTTTTCAAATTTAGTAGCAGAGCCAGGAATCCAACCCGGGCTTCGGGGGTGGCTGCTAATCACACTATCCACTGCACCGCAGAGGAGGACCACTACAGTCACAAAAGCGAGTAAAGGAGACTCTGGATACTGAAGGTAAATTTATGGCCTCCCCCATTGTGCTGACGAGTGTGTCAGGATGGCCGAGCGGTCTAAGGCGCCAGACTCAAGGGAATACCTCGCCTGTACGACGCAGGTCAGAAGAATTCTGGTCCTCTCTGAGGGCGTGGGTTCGAATCCCACTCCTGACAAAATTTTTCCTTCATTGGTACTGGTCGATAGCTAAACTCTACATTTCCATATTAATCTGGGACTGGAAATACAACCTCTATTATATTGTCATCCGGTGTGTGATGTTAATAGGATTTGTTAGACACTGTTTACGTGTAAATAGTAAGGAGGGATGTGTAGGGGAATAGTCACTGTTCCCGCGAAGGTTTTGAGCAACAATACTAGACTAGCCGCACTAGTTCATTGAATTTCCTCCAAATGTGCGTAAATTACATTTGGAACGATGTCGCAGATCAGTTGCACTATGCATCTATATCTTTACAGAAAATACGCCACCATCTTCTCGGAAGAATAACTCATTTAGGATTGTAGAACAGGACTATTATTATATCATAGAATTCTCTCCCCTCCTTTAGCGTATATCTACTTTCAGAGATCTACGGATATGATACCCCTTTCGCTCCCTGCACTCACAATTGTGAGTGTGGATTTAACACTGCCTAGATACGAATTTATTTTGTTGACTTCGTTCACTCCGCTCTCACATGAAAGTGAGGGTTGTGGTTTATGCGAAACCACTGCAGTCTGGCGGTAAACCTCAGATTCAAAGTTGAAAACAAGGAGTCTCGTTGCTAACTCTGTGACAAGATGGCACAACGAGGTAATTATGTTTCTATTTTAGTCAATTTGTACTTCTAATTATTATATCGTTATAAATTATTAACTTAATACTATCTAGAATTAAATTATATATATTTGTTTCCAATCTAAAAGTGTTTGGGGTATTCAATTCATCTATGAATTATGCACTCACGTTCGTGAGTGTTGGGAGTGTACGTGTACCCCTCAGCTTTGAGGTTAAGTTCGTCAGACATGCATTTATTGCTATTAAAGTAGCTTTAGCTACCTGTCTATTGTTCCTATTACTAATTACAGAGTCGAATCGTATTTTTACTTGCTCACAGTATATTTTCACGTAGTTGTAACTGTTTTAATTTACATTACAGTCTGTACTATCTATCCCTAATTTTAAGAAAAATGTACTTCAAGGTCTCTTGTAGCTTTTCAGATAAACTACGGGCACTAGAAAACCTCCTAGATTACCCAGGGGCTATTCAAGTTTAATTAGACACGTCAGATATTGAGGGATTTGATGGCAGTGATGACCAGTCAGCATGGCAACCAGAACCTTGTGCAGATGGTTCTAGTTCAGAATCTGAATAGAAGTGCCAGTGAACCCGGTTCCTTCGCCAAGTGTCTCATGGTCTATGAAAACATTTAAATGTAAACCTGGTCCTGAATTTATTTCTATACACGGAGGAAATCCAGTTTGGGTGAGTAAAATTTAGGGATTGCAAGTTTATTGGGAAGGTACCAGAAGAGATGATGGACCTGCTAGTGTTCCGGTTGGCCATTGGAGAGTACATTCTAGGTGGACCCAAGAGAAAAAGGTATGACGATTTCAATGAGCAGAATGGGAAACTTTCTCCCCCACAAGAAATACCTGCAGGTGTGTCCGGAAAAGACAAATGAATTGATGGTTTTGAAAATTATCCGGTTGTAGATAATTTGAAGACGCAACTATATTGCACACTTCATGGCTGCCAACGGAGATCTCACACACGATGAATGAAATGCAATGTTTACCTCTTTTTAAATAAATACAATAATTGTTTCCATTTGTTACGTACAGTGAAGTAGAAATTCCATTATGAAGACAAATCCTAAAGTGACATTTACCCTGCTGTAATCAATACTTTTGTTGTTATAATTTGTTATATTTCTGGTTACAAACTATTAAAAATTTACTTTAATTAAGGATATGATGGCAAAAATTGATTTTTCATTCACGAAACACATTTTAGGATGACAAATGCAAGATCTCAACCATCCTCATTGCCTTAGTAAATCTGATACTCACAATTGTGAGGGTCATGGTTTACTACTGACCCTCACAATTGTGAGGGGTCAAAAAATACCCCTAGTGGCGTTTGTAAATGGGGAAAATTTAATTTTTGGTAATATTTAGACCATAATCACTTAGGAAATGGCAATTACGCACCCATATTCTCTTAGTATATGTATCGGGAGTGAAAGGGATATACCAATAAACACTTACAAAAGCTCCCTGACCCCGACGTGATTCGAACACGCAACCTTCTGATCTGGAGTCAGACGCGCTACCGTTGCGCCACGGAGTCACGGATGTTTCTCAACCGTCTACGAGGTATTAGAGCTGGCACTCATAAAAACAAGCGTTTTATTATTAACAGTTCGGAAACGCAACTGTTGTACCACGAAACGAAATAATTACAAGGAAACAACCGTTGCAGTGCCGCTCTGCCACCCATCAAGTGACGTTTCATTCTGTTCGCGACAGTAGCTTCCATGACACTGGACTTATCATCAATTCAAACGAGTTTTCTGGGCACAATACCAGGAATTTTACACCCCCACGGACCCAATACGCCGCTGTAATGTCCCCAGATTTTAAGCTGATCAGTATTGTTATCACTCGCTACTATTAACAACTTTAGAGGCAGCTTGAACTATATCCGCGGCTACCTGGAAGTAATTCTTATCTGGAGCGTTGCCTACGAGATACAAAGGCCTGGAAATACAACACTCTAAACTTGTCCTCGAGATACTTCCGACAAGCGCCGCTAGAGTTCTCTTTACTATTCTGTCTATGCACTTTTTTTCTTTTCTATGTAATCTGCTTACACTCCAGGGTTGGTTTTTCCCTCGAACTCATCAAGCGCTCTCACCTCTACCGCCTCAAGGGCAGTGTTCTGGAGCTTCAGACATTGGGTAGTAGGATTCAACTGGGTAGGACGGTCAGTACCTCGCGCAGGCGTCCTCAGCTGCTGTGTTTGTGGGGGATTGGAAGATTAGGAGGGATAGAGGGAAGGAAACGGTCGTGGCCTTAAGTTAGGTACCATGCCGGCATTTGCCTCGAGGAGAAGGGGGACAATCCTGGAAAACCACTTCCGGGATGGCTGAGGTCGGAATCGAACCCACCTCTAAGTAGTTGACCTCCCGGGGCTGAGTGGACCCCGTTCCAGCCTTCGTAACACTTTTCAAATTTAGTAGCAGAGCCAGGAATCCAACCCGGTCCTCGGGGGTTGCTGCTAATCACACTATCCACTGCACCGCAGAGGAGGACCACTACAGTCACAAAAGCGAGTCAAGGAGACTCTGGATACTGAAGGAAAATTTATGGCCTCCTCCATTGAGCAGACGGCTCCGTGTCAGGATGGCGGAGCGGTCTAAGGCGCCAGACTCAAGGGAATACCTTGCCTGTACGACGCAGGTCCGAAGAATTCTGGTCCTCTCTGAGGGCGTGGGTTCGAATCCCACTCCTGACAAAATTTTTACTTCATTGGTACTGGTCGATAGCTAAACTCTACATTTCCATATTAATCTGGGACTGGAAATACAACCTCTATTATATTGTCATCCGCTGTGTGATGTTAATAGGATTTGTTAGACACTGTTTACGTGTGAATAGTAAGGGGGGAATGTGTAGGGGAATAGACACTGTTCCCGCGAAAGTTTTGAGCAACAATACTAGACTAGCCGCACTAGTTCATTGAATTTCCTCCAAATGTGCGTAAATTACATTTGGAACGATGTCGCAGATCAGTTGCACTATGCATCTATATCTTTACAGAAAATACGCCACCATGTTCTCGGAAGAATAACTCATTTAGAATTGTAGAACAGGACTATTATTATATCATAGAATTCTCTCCCCTCCTTTAGCGTATATATCATCATCATCATCATCATCATCTGTTTACCCTCCAGGTTCGGCTTTTCCCTCGGACTCAGCGAGGGATCCCACCTCTACCGCCCCAAGGGCAGTGTCCTGGAGTTTCAGACTCTCGGTCGGGGGATACAACTGGGGAGTATGACCAGTACCTCGCCCAGGCGGCCTCACCTGCTCTGGTGAACAAGGGCCTTGGAGGGGGATGGGAAGATTGGAAGGGATAGGCAAGGATGAGGGAAGGAAGCGGCCGTGGCCTTAAGTTAGGTACCATCCCGGCATTCGCCTGGAGGTGAAGTGGGAAACCACGGAAAACCACTTCGAGGATGGCTGAGGTGGGAATCGAACCCACCTCTACTCAGTTGACCTCCCGAGGCTGAGTGGACCCCGTTCCAGCCCACGTACCACTTTTCAAATTTTGTGGCAGAGCCGGGAATCGAACCCGGACCTCCGGGGGTGGCAGCTAATCACGCTAACCACTACACCACAGAGGCGGCTAGCGTATATATACTTTCAGATATCTACGGATATGATACACCAATAAACACTTACAAAAGTTCCTTGACCCCGACGTGATTCGAACACGCAACCTTCTGATCTGGAGTCAGACGCGCTACCGTTGCACCACGGAGTCACGGATGTTTCTCAACCGTCTACCTGGTATTAGACCTGGCACTCATAAAAACAAGCGTTTTATTATTAGCAGTTATGAAACGCAACTGTTGTACCACGAAACGAAATAATTACAAGGAAACAACCGTTGCAGTGCCGCTCTGCGACCCATCAAGTGACGTTTCATTCTGTTCGCGACAGTAGCTTCCATGACACTGGACTTATCATCAATTCAAACGAGTTTTCTGGGCACAATACCAGAAATTTTACACCCCCACGGACCCAATACGCCGCTGTAATGTCCCCAGATTTTAAGCTGATCAGTATTGTTATCACTCGCTACTATTAACAACTTCAGAAGCAGCTTGAACTATATCCGCGGCTACCTGGAAGTAATTCTTATCTGGAGCGTTGCCCACGAGATACACAACGCCTGGAAATACAACACTCTAAACATGTCCTCGAGATACTTCCGACAAGCGCCGCTACAGTTCTCTTTACTATTCTGTCTATGCACATTTTTTCTTTTTTATCTAATCTGCTTACACTCCAGGGTTGGTTTTTCCCTCGAACTCATCAAGCGCTCTCACCTCTACCGCCTCAAGGGCAGTGTTCTGGAGCTTCAGACATTATGTAGTAGGATTCAACTGGGTAGGACGGTCAGTACCTCGCGCAGGCGTCCTCAGCTGCTGTGTTTGTGGGGGATTGGAAGATTAGGAGGGATAGAGGGAAGGAAACGGTCGTGGCCTTAAGTTAGGTACCATGCCGGCATTTGCCTCGAGGAGAAGCGGGACAATCCTGGAAAACCACTTCCACATGGCTGAGGTGGTAATCGAACACACCTCTACTTAGTTGACCACCCGGGGCTGAGTGGACCCCGTTCCAGCCCTCGTAACATTTTTCAAATTTAGTAGCAGAGCCGGGAATCCAACCCGGACCTCTGGGGGTGCCAGCTAATCACACTATCAACTACACCGCAGAGGAGGACCACTAGAGTCACAAAGGCGAGTCAAGGAGACTCTGGATACTGAAGGAAAATTTATGGCCTCCTCCATTGAGCAGACGGCTCCGTGTCAGGATGGCCGAGCGGTCTAAGGCGCCAGACTCAAGGGAATACCTTGCCTGTACGACGCAGGTCCGAGGAATTCTGGTCCTCTCTGAGGGCGTGGGTTCGAATCCCACTCATGACAAAATTTTTCCTTCATTGGTACTGGTCGATAGCTAAACTCTACATTTCCATATTAATCTGGGACTGGAAATACAACCTCTATTATATTGTCATCAGATGTGTGATGTTAATAGGATTTGTTAGACACTGTTTACGTGTAAATAGTAAGGGGTGAATGTGTTGGGGAATAGACACTGTCCTCGCGAAAGCTTTGAGTAACTATACTAGACTAGCCGCACTAGTTCATTGAATTTCCTCCAAATGTGCGTAAATTACATTTGGAACGATGTCGCAGATCAGTTACACTATGCATCTACAGAAAACACGCCACCATCTTCTCGGAAGAATAACTCATTTAGGATTGTAGAACAGGACTATTATTATATCATAGAATTCTCTCCCCTCCTTTAGCGTATATCTACTTTCAGAGATCTACGGATATGATACACCAAAAAACACTTACAACAGTTCCTTGACCCCGACGTGATTCGAACACGCAACCTTCTGATCTGGAGTCAGACGCGCTACCGTTGCGCCACGGAGTCGCGGATATTTCTCAACCGTCTACTAGGTATTATACCTGGCACTCATCAAAACTAGAGTTTTATTATTAACAGTTCGGAGACACAACTGTTGTACCACGAAACGAAATAATTACAAGGAAACAACCGTTGCAGTGCCGCTCTGCCACCCATCAAGTGACGTTTCATTCTGTTCGCGACAGTAGCTTCCATGACACTGGACTTATCATCAATTCAAACGAGTTTTCTGGGCACAATACCAGAAATTTTACACCCCCACGGACCCAATACGCCGCTGTAATGTCCCCAGATTTTAAGCTGATCAGTATTGTTATCACTCGCCACTATTAACAACTTCAGAAGCAGCTTGAACTATATCCGCGGCTACCTGGAAGTAATTCTTATCTGGAGCGTTGCCTACGAGATACAAAAGGCCTGGAAATACAGCACTCTAAACTTATCCTCGAGATAATTCCGACAAGCGCCGCTATAGTTCTCTTTACTATTCTGTCTATGCACATTTTTCTTTCTCATCTAATCTGCTTACCCTCCAGGGTTGTTTTTTCTCTCGGACTCAGCAAGCGCTCTCACCTCTACCACGTAAAGGGCAGTGTTCTGGAGCTTCAGACATTGGTTCGGAGGATTCAACTGGGGAGGATGGTCAGTACCTCGCGCAGGCGTCCTCACCTGCTGTGTTGATGGGGGATTGGAAGATTAGAAGGGATAGATGGAAGGAAACGGTCGTGGCCTTAAGTTAGGTACCATGCCGGCATTTGTCTCGAGGAGAAGGGGGACAATCCTGGAAAACCACTTCCAGATGGCTGAGGTGGGAATCGAACACACCTCTACTTAGTTGACCACCCGGGGCTGAGTGGACCCCGTTCCAGCCCTCGTAACACTTTTCAAATTTAGTAGCAGAGCCAGGAATCCAACCCGGGCTTCGGGGGTGGCTGCTAATCACACTATCCACTGCACCGCAGAGGAGGACCACTACAGTCACAAAAGCGAGTAAAGGAGACTCTGGATACTGAAGGTAAATTTATGGCCTCCCCCATTGAGCTGACGAGTGTGTCAGGATGGCCGAGCGGTCTAAGGCGCCAGACTCAAGGGAATACCTTGCCTGTACGACGCAGGTCCGAAGAATTCTGGTCCTATCTGAGGGCGTGGGTTCGAATCCCACTCCTGAAAAAATTTTTCCTTCATTGGTACTGGTCGATAGCTAAACTCTACATTTCCATATTAATCTGGGGCGGGAAATACAACCTATTATATTGTCATCCGGTGTGTGATGTTAATTGGATTTGTTAGACACTGTTTACGTGTAAATAGTAAGGGGGGAATGTGTAGGGGAATAGTCACTGTTCCCGCGAAGGTTTTGAGCAACAATACTAGACTAGCCGCACTAGTTCATTGAATTTCCTCCAAATGTGCGTAAATTACATTTGGAACGATGTCGCAGATCAGTTGCACTATGCATCTATATCTTTACAGAAAATACGCCACCATCTTCTCGGAAGAATAACTCATTTAGGATTGTAGAACAGGACTATTATTATCATCATCGTCATCATCATCATCATTTTACCCTCCAGGTTCGGCTCTTCCCTCGGACTCAGCGAGGGATCCCACCTGTACCGCCTCAAGGGCAGTCTCCTGGAGCTTCAGACTCTTGGTCGGGGGATACAACTGTGGAGTATGACCAGTACCTCGCCCAGGCGGTCTCACCTGCTATGGTGAACAGGGGCCGTGTAGGGGGATGGGAAGATTGGAAGGGATAGGCAAGGACGAGGGAAGGAAGTGGCCGTGGCCTTAAGTGAGGTACCATCCCGGCATTCGCCTGGAGGTGAACTGGGAAACCACGGAAAACCACTTCAAGGATGGCTGAGGAGGGAATCGAACAAACCTCTACTCAGTTGACCTCCCGAGGCTGAGTGGACCCCGTTCCAGCCCTCGTACCACTTTTCAAATTTCGTGGCAGAGCCGGGAATCGAACCCAGACCTCCGGGGGTGGCAGCTAATCACGCTAACCACTACACCACAGAGGCGGCGACTATTATTATATCATAGAATTCTCTCCCCTCCTTTAGCGTATATATACTCTCAGAGATCCACGGATATGATACACCAATAAACACTTACAAAAGTTCCTTGACCCCGACGTGATTCGAACACGCAACCTTCTGATCTGGAGTCAGACGCGCTACCGTTGCGCCACGGAGTCACGGATGTTTATCAACCGTCTACAAGGTATTGGACCTGGCACTCATAAAAACAAGCGTTTTATTATTAACAGTTCGGAGACACAACTGTTGTACCACGAAACGAAATAATTACAAGGAAACAACCGTTGCAGTGCCGCTCTGCCACCCATCAAGTGACGTTTCATTCTGTTCGCGACTGTAGCTTCCATGACACTGGACTTATCATCAATTCAAAGGAGTTTTCTGGGCACAATACCAGAAATTTTACATCCCCACGGACCCAATACGCCTCTGTAATGTCCCCAGATTTTAAGCTGATCAGTATTGTTATCACTCGCTACAATTAACAACTTCAGAAGCTGCTTGAACTATATCCGCGGCTTCCTGGAAGTAATTCTTATCTGGAGCGTTGCCTACGAGATACAAAAGGCCTGGAAATACAGCACTCTAAACTTGTCCTCGAGATACTTCCTGCAAGCGCCGCTAGAGTTCTCTTTACTATTCTGTCTATGCACTTTTTTCTTTCTCATCTAATCTGCTTACCCTCCAGGGTTGGTTTTTCCCTCGGACTCAGCAAGCGCTCTCACCTCTACCACCTCAAGGGCAGTGTTCTGGAGCTTCAGACATTGGGTTGGAGGATTCAACAGCGGAGGATGGTCAGTAACTCGCGCAGGCGTCCTCACCTGCTGTGTTGATGTGGGATTGGAAGTTAGAAGGGATAGAGGGAAGGAAACGGTCGTGGCCTTAAGTTAGCTACCATGCCGGCATTTGCCTCGAGGAGAAGGGGGACAATCCTGGAAAACCACTTCCAGATGGCTGAGGTGGGAATCGAACACACCTCTACTTAGTTGACCACCCGGGGCTGAGTGGACCCCGTTCCAGCCCTCGTAACACTTTTCAAATTTAGTAGCAGAGCCAGGAATCCAACCCGGGCCTCGGGGGTGGCTGCTAATCACACTATCCACTGCACCACAGAGGAGGACCACTAAAGTCACAAAAGCGAGTAAAGGAGACTCTGGATACTGAAGGTAAATTTATGGCCTCCCCCATTGAGCTGACGAGTGTGTCAGGATGGCCGAGCGGTCTAAGGCGCCAGACTCAAGGGAATACCTTGCCTGTACGACGCAGTTCGGAAGAATTTTCGTCCTCTCTGAGGTCGTGGGTTCGAATCCCACTCCTGACAAAAATTTTCCTTCATTGGTACTGGTCGATAGCTAAACTCTACATTTCCATAGTAATCTGGGACTGGAAATACAACCTCTATTATATTGTCATCCGGTGTGTGATGTTAATAGGATTTGTTAGACACTGTTTACGTGTGAATAGTAAGGGGGGAATGTGTAGGGGAATAGACACTGTTCCCGCGAAGGTTTTGAGCAACAATACTAGACTAGCCGCACTAGTTCATTGAATTTCCTCCAAATGTGCGTAAATTACATTTGGAACGATGCCACAGATCAGTTACACTATGCATCTACATCTTTAGAGAAAACACGCCACCACCTTCTCGGAAGAATAACTCATTTAGGATTGTAGAACAGGACTATTATTATATCATAGAATTATCTCCCCTCCTTTAGCGTATATCTACTTTCAGAGATCTACGGATATGATACACCAATAAACACTTACAAAAGTTCCTTGATCCCGACTTGATTCGAACACGCAACCTTCTGATCTGGAGTCAGACGCGCTACCGTTGCGCCACGGAGTCACGGATATTTCTCAACCGCGTACCAGGTATTAGAGCTGGCACTCATCAAAACAAGCGTTTTATTATTAACAGTTCGGAGACACAACTGTTGTACCACGAAACAAAATAATTACAAGGAAACAACCGTTGCAGTGCCGCTCTGCGACCCATCAAGTGACGTTTCATTCTGTTCGCGACTGTAGCTTCCATGACACTGGAATTATCATCAATTCAAACGAGTTTTCTGGGCACAATACCAGAAATTTTACATCCCCACGGACCCAATACGCCGCTGTAATGTCCCCAGATTTTAAGCTGATTATTGTTATCACTCGCTACTATTAACAACTTCAGAACAGCTTGAACTATATCCGCGGCTTCCTGGAAGTAGTTCTTATCTGGAGCGTTGCCTACGACATACAAAAGGCCTGGTAATACAGCACTCTAAACTTGTTATCGAGATAATTCCGACAAGCGCCGCTAGAGTTCTCTTTACTATTCCGTCTATGCACTTTTTTCTTTCTCATCTAATCCGCTTACCCTCCAGGGTTGGTTTTTCCCTCGGACTCAGCAAGCGCTCTCACCTCTACCACCTCAAGGGCAGTGTTCTGGAGCTTCAGACAATTTGTCGGAGGATTCAACTGGGGAGGATGGTCAGTACCTCGCGCAGGCGTCCTCACCTGCTATGTTGATGTGGGATTGGAAGATTAGAAGGGATAGAGGGAAGGAAACGGTCGTGACCTTAAGTTAGGTACCATGCCGGCATTTGCCTCGAGGAGAAGGGGGACAATCCTGGAAAACCACTTCCAGATGGCTGAGGTGGGAATCGAACACACCTCTACTTAGTTGACCACCCGGGGCTGAGTGGACCCCGTTCCAGCCCTCGTAACACTTTTCAAATTTAGTAGCAGAGCCAGGAATCCAACCCGGGCTTCGGGGGTGGCTGCTAATCACACTATCCACTGCACCGCAGAGGAGGACCACTACAGTCACAAAAGCGAGTAAAGGAGACTCTGGATACTGAAGGTAAATGTATGGCCTCCCCCATTGTGCTGTCGAGTGTGTCAGGATGGCCGAGCGGTCTAAGGCGCCAGACTCAAGGGAATACCTCGCCTGTACGACGCAGGTCAGAAGAATTCTGGTCCTCTCTGAGGGCGTGGGTTCGAATCCCACTCCTGACAAAAATTTTCCTTCATTGGTACTGGTCGATAGCTAAACTCTACATTTCCATATTAATCTGGGACTGGAAATACAACCTCTATTATATTGTCATCCGGTGTGTGATGTTAATAGGATTTGTTAGACACTGTTTACGTGTAAATAGTAAGGGGGGAATGTGTAGGGGAATAGTCACTGTTCCCGCGATGGTTTTGAGCAACAATACTAGACTAGCCGCACTAGTTCATTGAATTTCCTCCAAATGTGCGTAAATTACATTTGGAACGATGGCGCAGATCAGTTGCACTATGCATCTATATCTTTACAGAAAATACGCCACCATCTTCTCGGAAGAATAACTCATTTAGGATTGTAGAACAGGACTATTATTATATCATAGAATTCTCTCCCCTCCTTTAGCGTATATCTACTTTCAGAGATCTACGGATATGATACACCAATAAACACTTACAAAAGTTCCTTGACCCCGACGTGATTCGAACACGCAACCTTCTGATCTGGAGTCACACGCGCTACCGTTGCGCCACGGAGTCACGGATGTTTCTCAACCGCCTACCAGGTATTAGACCTGGCACTCATAAAAACAAGCGTTTTATTATTAACAGTTCGGAGACACAACTGTTGTACCACGAAACGAAATAATAACAAGGAAACAACGGTTGCAGTGCCGCTCTGCCACCAATCAAGTGACGTTTCATTCTGTTCGCGACAGTAGCTTCCATGACACTGGACTTATCATCAATTCAAACGAGTTTTCTGGGCACAATACCAGAAATTTTACATCCCCACGGACCCAATACGCCGCTGTAATGTCCCCAGATTTTAAGCTGATCAGTATTGTTATCACTCGCTACTATTAACAACTTCAGAACAGCTTGAACTATATCCGCGGCTTCCTGGAAGTAGTTCTTATCTGGAGCGTTGCCTACGAGATACAAAAGGCCTGGTAATACAGCACTCTAAACTTGTTCTCGAGATAATTCCGACAAGCGCCGCTAGAGTTCTCTTTACTATTCTGTCTATGCACTTTTTTCTTTCTCATCTAATCTGCTTACCCTCCAGGGTTGGTTTTTCCCTCGGACTCAGCAAGCGCTCTCACCTCTACCACCTCAAGGGCAGTGTTCTGGAGCTTCAGACAATTTGTCGGAGGATTCAACTGGGGAGGATGGTCAGTACCTCGCGCAGGCGTCCTCACCTGCTGTGTTGATGTGGGATTGGAAGATTAGAAGGGATAGAGGGAAGGAAACGGTCGTGACCTTAAGTTAGGTACCATGCCGGCATTTGCCTCGAGGAGAAGGGGGACAATCCTGGAAAACCACTTCCAGATGGCTGAGGTGGGAATCGAACACACCTCTACTTAGTTGACCACCCGGGGCTGAGTGGACCCCGTTCCAGCCCTCGTAACACTTTTCAAATTTAGTAGCAGAGCCAGGAATCCAACCCGGGCTTCGGGGGTGGCTGCTAATCACACTATCCACTGCAACGCAGAGGAGGACCACTACAGTCACAAAAGCGAGTAAAGGAGACTCTGGATTCTGAAGGTAAATTTATGGCCTCACCCATTGTGCGGACGAGTGTGTCAGGATGGCCGAGCGGTCTAAGGCGCCAGACTCAAGGGAATACCTCGCCTGTACGACGCAGGTCAGAAGAATTCTGGTCCTCTCTGAGGGCGTGGGTTCGAATCCCACTCCTGACAAAATTTTTCCTTCATTGGTACTGGTCGATAGCTAAACTCTACATTTCCATATTAATCTGGGACTGGAAATACAACCTCTATTATATTGTCATCCGGTGTGTGATGTTAATAGGATTTGTAAGACACTGTTTACGTGTAAATAGTAAGGGGGAATGTTTAGGCGAATAGACACTGTTCCCGCGAAGGTTTTGAGCAGGAATACTAGACTAGACGCACTAGTTCATTGAATTTCCTCCAAATGTGCATAAATTACATTTGGAACGATGTCGAAGATCAGTTACACTATGCATCTACATCTTTACAGAAAATACGCCACCATCTTCTCGGAAGAATAACTCATTTATGATTGTAGAACAGGACTATTATTATATCATAGAATTCTCTCCCCTCCTTTCGCGTATATCTGCTTTCATAGATTTATGAATATGATACACCAATGAACACTTACAAAAGTTCCTTGACCCCGACGTGATTCGAACACGCAACCTTCTGATCTGGAGTCAGACGCGCTACCGTTGCGCCACGGAGTCACGGATGCTTCTCAACCGCCTACCAGGTATTAGACCTGGCACTCATAAAAACAAGCGTTTTATTATTAACAGTTCGGAGACACAACTGTTGTACCACGAAACGAAATAATTACAAGGAAACAACCGTTGCAGTGCCGCTCTGCCACCAATCAAGTGACGTTTCATTCTGTTCGCGACTGTAGCTTCCATGACACTGGACTTATCATCAATTCAAACGTGTTTTCTGGGCACCATAGCAGAAACTTACATCCCCAAAGACCCAATACGCCGCTGCAATGTGCCCAGATTGTAAGCTGATCAGTATTGTTAACACTAGCTATTCATTGACAACTTCAGAAGCTGCTTGAACTATATCCCCGTCTTCCTGGAAGTGATGCTTATCTGGAGTGTTGCCTACGAGATACACAAGACCTGGAAATACAACACTCTAAACTTGTCCTCGAGATACTTCCGACAAGCGCCGCTAGAGTTCTCTTTACTATTCTGTCTATGCACTTTTTTTCTTTTTTATCTAATCTGCTTACACCCCAGGGTTGGTTTTTCCCTCGAACTCATCAAGCGCTCTCACCTCTACCACCTCAAGGGAAGTGTTCTGGAGCTTCAGACATTTTGTCGGAGGATTCAACTGGGGAGGATGGTCAGTACCTCGCGCAGCCGTCCTCACCTGCTGTGTTGATGTGGGATTGGAAGATTAGAAGGGATAGAGGGAAGGAAACGGTCGTGGCCTTAAGTTAGGTACCATGCCGGCATTTGCCTCGAGGAGAAGGGGGACAATCCTGGAAAACCACTTCCAGATGGCTGAGGTGGGAATCGAACACACCTCTACTTAGTTGACCACCCGGGGCTGAGTGGACCCCGTTCCAGCCTTCGTAACTGTACCGGGCGGTACACCTCTACACCGTTTATTTAAAAGTTGCGCCAGTTGAAACTCCTCTTCTGGAGGAAGGTTGAACTTTATCTATTCTATTAATTCTCTACTTTCTCAGAAGATGTCACCACGTGGAAAATTTTGAGTTTTTGAACTGTGTCACTTTTGATGTGTTTTTGTTTCGCTTGAAGTAAGAAGTGTGAACTTTCTCTTCTAGAGGACACTACTGAAGAATTACAATAGTGCAACCTAGTGCAAAATCAAAGAACTATTTTGTTGGAGAAATTTTTATTTCAAGAGTTTGTTCTTTGTTAAATTTCTTTCTGTCATGGTTTAAGTTGGCTGTATACCCCTCTTTTTCCCCTTATTTTGGATCTAGCCAATCCCGAATTTCTTTAATTAATTTTCCACCAACAATGTGTTTCTTCTTCCTCTATGTAGGGGTTTCTTTTCCCTAGCCAATAAAAACCTTAAGGGAGGGTGTTTTATTTCCCCTAACGCCTAGAATCTTCCGCGAGAGGATATAAACTGCTGATTTTAGGGTCTCCGGGCCACTTCTGTTCCATCTTTCAGTGTATTAAGTACATAGCAGGAGGCGGGAAGCGCCTCTTTCTTCTTCAGCCGTTCAACACCAGGTAATGGTCTTTTAATAACTTCTTTTCTTGCTAGGTCGGCAGTTTAACACTCGCGGCGGGTTCGAAGCATTTCCATCATGTAACCTTTTCCTAAAATGTAATTACTCTTTTCATCTTTTTCTTGTAAAGCTACATATTGGGATAGAGAGTGCTAACCCTCTCGGGCTCCCCCTCACATTTGTTTTGAGGTGAACTTATTTTCTCAAACTATTCTTCGTTTATGTAATGTAAAGTGTTCTTCTCTAAGTCACCTCTGTAGTATGGGATTAGCCCTTGCGTTAGTGGCCCAGAGCCAGATTAGGTTTTAAAAACAAAGTGTATTAGGAGTGCAAGTTCGCCTCCTCTCAAATTGTTATTTTAGAGGTCATGTAATCAACCTTCTTTTCATGTAATAGACCTCCGTAGTTTGGGTATTTTACCCCTGTAAATACGTCCTTAGAGGACAGCTTGAAGGTAGAGTTTGGTGTGGCCTTTGAGAGGCTTAAATTTTAAGAGCGGATCGCTCTTTTGAAAATGGAGTGTCATATGCCTCGTGGAGGCTTTTCTGTGTAATTCGGCGCCAGGGGCTCCTAGGGATGAATGGGGTTTTCTGCCCCGTTGTTAAAATTTGTATATCGGAAAGTTGGGCTAGTTGCTCAAAAATTGTGAACTCAGGGCTCGAAGCCCAAACTCTGTAATCCCTGTAATTGTACATTTCAAATTGTGTTTCGGCTACTAAGTACCCGTTCTTTGTTATTACTTAATTTTGAAAAGAAAATATAACCTGGTTAAATTTTACTTAGTTTCTCTTCCGTAGCTTGAGACCCGTTCACGCCCGCACCTTCTTTCTCCTCTACCTACCACTAAAACACGGTAACAAGTGGTAGCAGAGCGTGGTTGAATGGGTCTCAATTTAGCCCCTTTTGACGGCTAAACATTGCTTTGATTCGAACTCTAACAATTTTCTCAGTTGCTGGAATTTTTTGAGTTTTTCAAAATTGTTCTGTCATCATGCCCGGCCCTCGCGATGTTCTCCTCCTTAACTATTTGCGCAAAGAGGAGTTGATATACGAGTTAACTATCAGAAATGTGCAATCTGGAGGCACGGTTGCAATCGACACAAACAAACTTAGAGAGTCCCTTGATTTGCCCATTTCCATCCCCAATTTGGGAGAGAAAGAAATTGATGACTCTCTTTCCACGATCGTCGAAAATATTACTGGGCTAGCATCTGTAGTTAGCTTTTTTGATGAAAACGATCCGTCTCCTAATCAAATCAAGCGTGTGCAAGGCAGGCTGTATCACTTTGCAAATAGAGTTAATGATCTATTGTCTCTAAAGGTGAATGACGTTCAGAGGAAGCAAGCTAATACGCTCCTTGAAACTATTTCTGAATTGTCTAATAAGGTCACTCAATTGCTAACCGGCGAAGCTCCTCCCAAAACTGATCAACCCGCCACGGTGAATGTAGGTAACGAGGAAGAGCCTCCTCAGGGAGAAGTCAATAGGATAACCGTTGCTGCTCAAACTATCTCTGCCCCATCGAACAACGAATCTGAACGCCGTGCGTCATTGAGTAACATCCGCTCTGAATTAACTTCTTTGCCCTTGAAACCTTTAACGACTATGCCACCTGGGTTCAGCAGCTTGCCTCATCCATTGGCAATGTTGCTTAGAGGTATCTCTAAGTTTTCCGTCAACACCACCAGTGACGTAATTTCATTTTTAAGATTTCTAGTGGAATTTCAGGATCATGCCCTTGTGTTTTCTCTTTCCCCATGTCAAATTTTGCAAATTATCTATCCTTATGCTATTGGTGTTCTATCTGACAAAATAGTTAGAGCCATTGCCGAGCAATCTTCTATTGAGGATTTCCATGCCCATTTGCTAGCTAACTTCATCCCGGCTAGGGCCAGGTCCTCCCTTATTCAGAAATACTATTATCGGGTACAGCGCTTGGATGAAAACCTGGCAGACTTCATCCAAGATATTAAGTTTTATACTAGGGTGTTTGCTCTCCACTTCCCTGAGGATCAGATCGTGCAAGCTATTGTTGAAGGGATTTCACCACCCTACAGGTCATATTTGTGTTTCGCGGCGTGCCCGCAAACCTTCTCTGAACTGGAAGCATTAGCCGTCTCTGCGGAAGGAGTTAGGTATGCCGATTCCTTGCGTGTGGCGAAAGAACCCCCGCCTTCCTTTAGTAACACTCGGCCTCCACCTCGCCGACCAGTCAATCCCCGTAAATGTTATGCTTGTGGGTCGCCTGACCATCTGCGGAATAAGTGTCCTCTGATCAAGTCAAGTGGGACAAGGAATGGAGCAGAGTCATCACAAGGCTGTTTTAAGTGTGGGGCCTTCTCACATATCGCCAAGAATTGCCCAAACTCAAATAGCACCCCCTCCTGCTCAACTTCTGGTGCAAATTCCAGCTATTCCAATAATAAAAAGTGACTAGTGGCGTCGGCTGAGCCGACTAATCCATCTTCCCGAGACTTAGCCCCTAGTAAACAGGTTGTAAATGCAGAGAACGACCAGCCTTCAAATTCATCTTTTGAATGCCCTAAAGAGTGTCTTAGGATTGCGGCGGATACCCCCGCACCTGTTCCTTTTCTTAAGATTGAGTTAAATAACGAGCCTATAACAGCTCTCTTAGATTCAGGCAGTGTTTGCTCTATTATTTCGGCTGATTGGTATTCTAAATTGAAATCTGTTTGTAAACTCCCTGACTATGTCTCTTCTCCTGTTCAATACGTTTCGGCTAATTCATCTCCATTAGAAATTCTAGGTTCCTTACTGGTCAAAATTCGTGTTTTTAAGTTTACATGGAAAGTTAAATTGTTTGTGGCCAAGCAATTGTCTTGCCCCATTATATTGGGAGCTGACTTTATTTCTCACACTGGTCTTGTGCTCGATCTCCGGTCTAGGTCGTGCACTTTCAAATTTGCTTCTAGTTATAAAATCCCACTATTAAAGTGTAATTCTGTATCATGTTCATCTATTTCGCCTACCCAGGATGAGATGTTGTTAGACCTTAGACATCTACCTGAGGAGCAGGCTGATAGTATTCGCAAACTGTGTCAGTCGTTTCCCGAGGTGTTCTCTGATACTCTTGGTGTTACTGACCTTATTGAATACAAAATTGAGGTCACGGACTCGATTCCTGTCCGTTTTCCACCGTATAGGCTATCTCCACCTAAAATGAAGGCTCTGAAAGAAATCATCGATCAGATGTTGAAGGATGGTATTATTAGGCCCTCTAAGTCAGCGTATTCTTCGCCTATTTTTCTAGTCCCGAAACCCCAAGGAGGCTTCAGGCCTGTCATTGATTACAGGGCTCTCAATCGGAAGGTGGTGTTGCAATCTGTGCCCCTTCCCGACCTTCATTCTTGCTTTTCATGGTTTCGTAAGGCCAAGTTCTTCACCATCTTGGACTTGAATCAGGCCTATAATCAAATTCCCCTTGCCGAAGAGTCTAAACATCTTACAGCGTTTGCCACGGACTGGAACTTATACGAATACAACCGCGTGCCTTTCGGGCTCCCCACGGGGGCAGCTGTGCTCACTAGGCTACTAGATAGGGTCTTTTCCGACATCAAATTTGAGTACTTATATCACTACTTGGATGATGTCGTCGTATTTTCCGAGACTTTTGAAGAACATCTAGATCATCTGCGAGAAGTTCTCGATCGCCTTCGTAAGGCTGGGTTAACTGTTAAGTTGTCCAAGGTTGCCTTTGCTAAGCCCTCAATGTCATTCCTAGGGCATATTGTGTCACCCGATGGGGTAGCTGTCGATCATTCTAGAACACAGGCCATCCGTGATTTTAAACCTCCTAAGGACATCAAAGGTATCGCTAGATTCATTGGTATGGTGAATTTCTTCAGGAAGTTTATTCCTAACTTCGCTAATAGAGCGGCGCCCTTAAACCTTCTTCGTAGGAAAGGCATCAAATTCGAGTGGGGACCTTCTCAACAAGCCGCTTTCGAGGATCTTAAATTAGCTCTCTGTAATGCCCCTGTACTTGCTATGCCTGATTTCTCGAAGAAATTCATCGTCCAAACGGACGCGTCGTCGTCAGCTGTAGCTGCAGTCCTTCTTCAAGAGACTGAACTAGGGAGGCGTCCCATCGCCTATGCATCTAGGACTCTATCGGTTCAAGAAGCCAAGTATTCCATCTATGAGCTCGAAGGGTTGGCAGTCCTATTCGCCTTAGAAAAGTTCCGTCTCTATCTGGAACATGTCAAATTCGACCTGGAGACAGATAATCAAGCCTTAAGCTGGGTCTTAGGTAGGCCGCGTCGTACAGGTCGTATAGCCCGTTGGGCCATCCGTATTTCTGCCTTCCAATTCGATGTACGGCATATCAGAGGTACCGAAAATGTTGTTGCTGATGGACTCAGCCGTATGTTTTCTAACGACGTCGAGACCCATGAACCGGTAGACAGTTCATCACCTCCCGAGTCCATGCTATCTGATGTTAATGCCATCTTAACAGATGCTCCCATGCTTTTTAGGGATATTGAGAAATACCAACGGGAAGATCCGACGCTGGCTCCTATAATGGAAACCCTTTCTTCTGGGGAACATGCTGTCCCTTATGTTCTGAGGAATGGTGTTCTATGTTGCCCTTCGAGGCATGATAAGTTGATGAAAGTTGTTGTTCCAGCGGTTCTTGTACCTATGATCTTCAAATACTATCATGAGACCCCATTGGGAGGGCATCTGGGTATCTTTAAAACTCGTGAAAAGATTCGTGAAATGTTCATCTGGAAAGGTATGGACGGTGAAATCCGTGAACTTGTAAAAGCTTGTAAATCTTGTTTGCTCAGTAAACCAACCATGTCCACCAAGGTAGGCCTCTTGTCTTCGCATCAAGCGTCGCGCCCCATGGAACGCCTGTATATTGATTATGTGGGACCCTTCCCCCAGTCAAAGGGGAATGCCAACAAGTTCATCTTTGTGTGTGTAGATGGTTTTACAAGATTTTCCTGGTTATTTCCGACTAAGCTGGCTACCGCTCAGTCTACAATTACTTGCTTAAATTCTATTTTTGCTTCTTTTGGTCCGTGTCAATATATTGTATCTGATAATGCTAAGGCTTTTACATCAAATTTATTTCGTAAATTCTGTTTTGACTTGTCCATCTCTCATGTAACTACTTCTGCTTATTACCCTCAACCTTCTCTGGCTGAACGGGTTAACCGTAATCTCAGGTCCGCACTCATTGCCTATCATCATGAAGATCCTTCCAGGTGGGACACGTCCCTGCATTGGATAGCTTTTGCTTTGAATTCGGCGGTTCATGAATCTCACAAGTTTACTCCAGCTTCTTTGATGTTCAAGTTTGTTCCCAACTCGCCGCTCTCTAACCTCTGGTCTTTGAATGACATTCTACCCGAGACAATAGATCCGGATAACATTAAAGATCTTTGGAAGAAGGCTAAAGCCAATCTTAAAGTGTCTCATGAAAAGGTTAGGGAAAGGTATGATCGTGGACGGAGACCCACCCCTTTGAAGGTAGGTGACCAGGTTATGGTCAAGAACTTTGTTCCCGCGGGCAAGCTTGCCCCCAGATTTCATGGGCCTTGTATCATTCTCGATTTTCTTACGCCGGTTACCTTATTGCTAAGTAATCCAGCCACCGAGAGGATATTTAGAGTTCACCTGTCCCAGGTGAAACCGGTGTAATTTTTGTGTCAACTTGCTTCATATAATTTTATAGGAATACGATGGTTATATTTTTTTTTTGAGTTCCACGCTTAAGGCTTTCTGCTCCTTCTATAATATTTTGTTTTATATGTAAGCTGTTCTTGTAAACCTCCCTCGATTGTTTAACTGCCATCCTGTCTTTGCCACGGCCATTACCACGCTCCCGTCTCCTGCTCCAATACACACTGCGGCTTCATAATATTAAGTTATGCCATGGATATTTGCACGCCGCTAGCCCCTCAACCTCTCCACAAGCCTGTACCCTCAACGAAGATGATTGTCCAACACAATTCTGCCGCCTAGCTTTAATGTTTCAGCGCCCCCGCAGCCGCTCAGCGCCGTGCAGCAACTGGGGAGGGGGATGGGCCCCCTCCTCTCCAGCGAAGACGACATGTGCCCGGCGAAGCCGGAGCTCTCCTCCCGGCCAAGGCTGATGTGCGGCGCACGACCTGCTACTGGCCCGCAGCCTGTATATGTTCACCGCGGGCGCGGCGTGTTTCAACACCTCTGCTCCCCTCATAGTGCGGGCGAGCGGTATCTCAGGGTACTTGAGGGGTCCGAGCGGCCTCCGTTGGACGCAAGCTGCAACGGCCGGTCTGGCCATCCGACTCAATCTACATCAACTACATGGACAGTCACCATAAGCAATAATTACATTTGGGAATTTAACAACAATATTTGGTGGACATTGCAAAACTTTTCTTCACTTTTAAGCATTAAAGGTTTATCTTCAGAAATTCAACTACTACAACAGAAAAACTTTACTGCACCGGCAACAACAAAATTTTGAAATTGCAACCAACCAAATTACTAAAATCTTATAAATGCTTCCGCAATTAATCTTAATATCAACATCAAAACTTGGACCTTATTTTGGAAACAAAGCTTATGTTCTTCTGTGTCACCCCTGGAGGAACTTTTGGGGGGGAGGTCTGTACCGGGCGGTACACCTCTACACCGTTTATTTAAAAGTTGCGCCAGTTGAAACTCCTCTTCTGGAGGAAGGTTGAACTTTATCTATTCTATTAATTCTCTACTTTCTCAGAAGATGTCACCACGTGGAAAATTTTGAGTTTTTGAACTGTGTCACTTTTGATGTGTTTTTGTTTCGCTTGAAGTAAGAAGTGTGAACTTTCTCTTCTAGAGGACACTACTGAAGAATTACAATAGTGCAACCTAGTGCAAAATCAAAGAACTATTTTGTTGGAGAAATTTTTATTTCAAGAGTTTGTTCTTTGTTAAATTTCTTTCTGTCATGGTTTAAGTTGGCTGTATACCCCTCTTTTTCCCCTTATTTTGGATCTAGCCAATCCCGAATTTCTTTAATTAATTTTCCACCAACAATGTGTTTCTTCTTCCTCTATGTAGGGGTTTCTTTTCCCTAGCCAATAAAAACCTTAAGGGAGGGTGTTTTATTTCCCCTAACGCCTAGAATCTTCCGCGAGAGGATATAAACTGCTGATTTTAGGGTCTCCGGGCCACTTCTGTTCCATCTTTCAGTGTATTAAGTACCGAGCAGGAGGCGGGAAGCGCCTCTTTCTTCTCCAGCCGTTCAACACAAGGTAATGGCCAATTAATAACATCTTTTCTTGCTAGGTCGGCAGTTTAACTCTCGCGGCGGGTTCTAGGTCTTCCACCATGTAACTTTCCTTTAAAATGTAAAAACAACTGATATCTATTCTATCTTTCAAACTACATATTGGGATAGAGAGTGCTTAACCCTCTCGAGCTCCCACTCATATTGTTTTGAGGTGAACTTATTTTTTTGCAACCTATTCTTCAGTAATGTAATGTAAGTTAGTATTTTCTTAAGTCACCTCAGTAGTATGGGATTAGCCCTTGCATCAGCGCCCTAGAGCCAACGTAGGTTTTAGAAACAATATGTATTAGGAGTGCATGTTCACCTCCTCGCAAATTGTTACTTTAGAGGTCATTTAATTAACCTTCTTTTATTTACTAGACCTCAGTAGATTGGGTATTTTACCCCTGTGTATATAGTTTTGGAGGCCAGCTTAAACGTGGAATTCGGAGTGGCCTATGACAGACTTTTATTTTAGGGCAAGTGACTCCTTTGAAAATTGTGTTCTGCCTCTAGGAGGCTTTTCTATGTAATTGGAAGCAAACGTTTCTGGCATGTGTGGGGGTTTTCGGCCCCTTTGTTCAATAGCGTATTTGTAAAGTTGGGCTCGTTGCTCAAGACTTATGTATCTGATTCTCGAAGTCCCGAATGGGGTAACTGTGTAATTGTACATTTCAAATTGTGTTTCTGCTACTAAGTACCTGTCTATTTGTTGTTACTTAAATTTGAAAAGAAAATATAACCTTGTTAAATTTTAATAGTAATTTCACTCTGTAGCTTGAGACCTATTCACCACCCAGCACCTTCCTTCATGCATAACTACCACAAACAACGGTAACAGTAACATTTTTCAAATTTCGTAGCAGAGCCGGGAATCCAACCCGGACCTCTAGGGGTGCCAGCTAATCACACTATCAACTACACCGCAGAGGAGGACCACTACAGTCACAAAAGCGAGTAAAGGAGACTCTGGATACTGAAGGTAAATTTATGGCCTCCTCCATTGAGCAGACGGCTCCGTGTCAGGATGGCCGAGCGGTCTAAGCCGCCAGACTCAAGGGAATACCTTGGCTGTATGACGCAGGTCCGAAGAATTCTGGTCCTCTCTGAGGGCGTGGGTTCGAATCCCACTCCTGACAATGTTTTTCTTTTTTTTGTACTGGTCGATAGCTAAACTTACATTTCCATATTAATCTGGGACTGGAAATACAGACTCTATTTTATTGTCATCTGGTGTGTGATGTTAATAGGATTTGTTAGACACTGTTTACGTGTAAATAGTAGGCCAAAGGGGGGAATGTGTAGGGGAATAGACACTGTTCCCGTGAAGGTTTTGAGCAACAATACTAGACTAGCCGCACTAGTTCATTGAATTTCCTCCAAATGTGCGTAACGATGCCGCAGATCAGTTACACTATGCATCTACATCTTTAGAGAAAACACGCCACCACCTTCTCGGAAGAATAACTCATTTAGGATTGTAGAACAGGACTATTATTATTATCATCATCATCATCATCATCTGTTTACCCTCCAGGTTCGGCTCTTCCCTCGGACTCAGCGAGGGATCCCACCTGTACCGCCTCAAGGGCAGTGTCCTGGAGCTTCAGACTCTTGGTCGGGGGATACAACTGGGGAGTATGACCAGTACCTCGCCCAGGCGGCCTCACCTGCTATGGTGAACAGGGGCCTTGTAGGGGGATGGGAAGATTGGAAGGGATAGGCAAGGAAGAGGGAAGGAAGTGGCCGTGGCCTTAAGTGAGGTACCATCCCGGCAATCGCCTGGAGGTGAACTGGGAAACCACGGAAATCCACTTCAAGGATGGCTGAGGTGGGAATCGAACCCACCTCTACTCAGTTGACCACCCGGGGCTGAGTGGACCCCGTTCCAGCCCTCGTACCACTTTTCAAATTTCGTGGCAGAGCCGGGAATCGAACCCAGACCTCCGGGGGTGGCAGCTAATCACGCTAACCACTACACCACAGAGGCGGCGACTATTATTATATCATAGAATTCTCTCCCCTCCTTTAGCGTATATATACTCTCAGAGATCCACGGATATGATACACCAATAAACACTTACAAGAGTTCCTTGACCCCGACGTGATTCGAACACGCAACCTTCTGATCTGGAGTCTGACGCGCTACCGTTGCGCCACGGAGTCACGGATGTTTATCAACCGTCTACAAGGTATTGGACCTGGCACTCATAAAAACAAGCGTTTTATTATTAACAGTTCGGAGACACAACTGTTGTACCACGAAACGAAATAATTACAAGGAAACAACCGTTGCAGTGCCGCTCTGCCACCCATCAAGTGACGTTTCATTCTGTTCGCGACTGTAGCTTCCATGACACTGGACTTATCATCAATTCAAAGGAGTTTTCTGGGCACAATACCAGAAATTTTACATCCCCACGGACCCAATACGCCTCTGTAATGTCCCCAGATTTTAAGCTGATCAGTATTGTTATCACTCGCTACTATTAACAACTTCAGAAGCTGCTTGAAATATATCCGCGGCTTCCTGGAAGTAATTCTTATCTGGAGCGTTGCCTACGAGACACAAAAGGCCTGGAAATACAGCACTCTAAACTTGTCCTCGAGATACTTCCTACAAGCGCCGCTAGAGTTCTCTTTACTATTCTGGCTATGCACTTTTTTCTTTCTCATCTAATCTGCTTACCTTCCAGGGTTGGTTTTTCCCTCGGACTCAGCAAGCGCTCTCACCTCTACCACCTCAAGGGCAGTGTTCTGGAGCTTCAGACATTGGGTCGGAGGATTCAACTGGGGAGGATGGTAAGTACCTCGCGCAGGCGTCCTCACCTGCAGTGTTGATGTGGGATTGGAAGATTAGAAGGGATAGAGGGAAGTAAACGGTCGTGGCCTTAAGTTAGGTACCATGCCGGCATTTGCCTCGAGGAGAAGGGGGACAATCCTGGAAAACCACTTCCAGATGGCTGAGGTGGGAATCGAACACACCTCTACTTAGTTGACCACCCGGGGCTGAGTGGACCCCGTTCCAGCCCTCGTAACACTTTTCAAATTTAGTAGCAGAGCCGGGAATCCAACCCGGGCCTCTGGGGATGGCTGCTAGTCACACTATCCACTGCACCGCAGAGCAGTACCACTACAGTCACAAAAGCGAGCAAAGGAGACTCTGGATACTGAAGGTAAATTTATGGCCTCCCCCATTGAGCTGACGACTGTCTGTCAGGATGGCCGAGCGGTCTAAGGCGCCAGACTCAAGGGAATACCTTGCCTGTACTACGCAGGTCAGAAGAATTCTGGTCCTCTCTGAGGGCGTGGGTTCGAATCCCACTCCTGACAAAAATTTTCCTTCATTGGTACTGGTCGATAGCTAAACTCTACATTTCCATATTAATCTGGGACTGGAAATACAACCTCTATTATATTGTCATCCGGTGTGTGATGTTAATAGGATTTGCTAGACACTGTTTACGTGTAAATAGTAAGGGGAACTATTCTGTCTATGCACTTTTTTCTTTCTCATTTAATCTGCTTACACTCCAGGGTTGGTTATTCTCTCGAACTCATCAAACGCTCTCACCTCTACCGCCTCAAGGGCAGTGTTCTGGAGCTTCAGACATTGGGTAGTAGGATTCAACTGGGTAGGACGGTCAGTACCTCGCGCAGGCGTCCTCACCTGCTGTGTTGGTGGGGGATTGGAAGATTAGAAGGGATAGAGGGAAGGAAGCGGTCGTGGCCTTAAGTTAGGTACCATGCCGGCATTTGCCTGGAGGAGAAGTGGGAAAATCCTGGAAAACCACTTCCAGGATGGCTGAGGTGGGAATCGAACACACCTGTACTTAGTTGACAACCCGGGGATGAGTGGACCCCGTTCCAGGCCTCGTAACACTTTTCAAATTTCGTAGCAGAGCCGGGAATACTACCCGGACCTCTGGGGGTGCCAGCTAATCACACTATCAACTACACCGCAGAGGAGGACCACTACAGTCACAAAAGCGAGTAAAGGAGACTCCGGATACTGAAGGTAAATTTATGGCCTCCTCCATTGAGCAGACGGCTCCGTGTCAGGATGGCCGAGCGGTCTAAGCCGCCAGACTCAAGGGAATACCTTGGCTGTATGTCGCAGGTCCGAAGAATTCTGGTCCTCTCTGAGGGCGTGGGTTCGAATCCCACTCCTGACAATGTTTTCCTTTTTTTGTACTGGTCGATAGCTAAACTTACATTTCCATATTAATCTGGGACTGGAAATACAGACTCTATTTTATTGTCATCTGGTGTGTGATGTTAAAAGGATTTGTTAGACACTGTGTACGTGTAAATAGTAGGCCTAAGGGGGGAATGTGTAGGGGAATAGACACTGTTCCCGCGAAGGTTTTGAGCAACAATACTAGACTAGCCGCACTAGTTCATTGAATTTCCTCCAAATGTGCGTAAATTACATTTGGAACGATGCCACAGATCAGTTACACTATGCATCTACATCTTTAGAGAAAACACGCCACCACCTTCTCGGAAGAATAACTCATTTAGGATTGTAGAACAGGACTATTATTATATCATAGAATTCTCTCCCCTCCTTTAGCGTATATCTACTTTCAGAGATCTACGGATATGATACACCAATAAACACTTACAAAAGTTCCTTGACCCCGACGTGATTCGAACACGCAACCTTCTGATCTGGAGTCAGACGCGCTACCGTTGCGCCACGGAGTCACGGATATTTCTCAACCGCGTACCAGGTATTAGAGCTGGCACTCATCAAAACAAGCGTTTTATTATTAACAGTTCGGAGACACAACTGTTGTACCACGAAACAAAATAATTACAAGGAAACAACCGTTGCAGTGCCGCTCTGCGACCCATCAAGTGACGTTTCATTCTGTTCGCGACTGTAGCTTCCATGACACTGGAATTACCATCAATTCAAACGAGTTTTCTGGGCACAATACCAGAAATTTTACATCCCCACGGACCCAATACGCCGCTGTAATGTCCCCAGATTTTAAGCTGATCAGTATTGTTATCACTCGCTACTATTAACAACTTCAGAACAGCTTGAACTATATCCGCGGCTTCCTGGAAGTAGTTCTTATCTGGAGCGTTGCCCACGAGATACACAACGCCTGGAAATACAACACTCTAAACATGTCCTCGAGATACTTCCGACAAGCGCCGCTACAGTTCTCTTTACTATTCTGTCTATGCACATTTTTTCTTTTTTATCTAATCTGCTTACACTCCAGGGTTGGTTTTTCCCTCGAACTCATCAAGCGCTCTCACCTCTACCGCCTCAAGGGCAGTGTTCTGGAGCTTCAGACATTATGTAGTAGGATTCAACTGGGTAGGACGGTCAGTACCTCGCGCAGGCGTCCTCAGCTGCTGTGTTTGTGGGGGATTGGAAGATTAGGAGGGATAGAGGGAAGGAAACGGTCGTGGCCTTAAGTTAGGTACCATGCCGGCATTTGCCTCGAGGAGAAGCGGGACAATCCTGGAAAACCACTTCCACATGGCTGAGGTGGTAATCGAACACACCTCTACTTAGTTGACCACCCGGGGCTGAGTGGACCCCGTTCCAGCCCTCGTAACATTTTTCAAATTTAGTAGCAGAGCCGGGAATCCAACCCGGACCTCTGGGGGTGCCAGCTAATCACACTATCAACTACACCGCAGAGGAGGACCACTAGAGTCACAAAGGCGAGTCAAGGAGACTCTGGATACTGAAGGAAAATTTATGGACTCCTCCATTGAGCAGACGGCTCCGTGTCAGGATGGCCGAGCGGTCTAAGGCGCCAGACTCAAGGGAATACCTTGCCTGTACGACGCAGGTCCGAGGAATTCTGGTCCTCTCTGAGGGCGTGGGTTCGAATCCCACTCATGACAAAATTTTTCCTTCATTGGTACTGGTCGATAGCTAAACTCTACATTTCCATATTAATCTGGGACTGGAAATACAACCTCTATTATATTGTCATCAGATGTGTGATGTTAATAGGATTTGTTAGACACTGTTTACGTGTAAATAGTAAGGGGTGAATGTGTTGGGGAATAGACACTGTCCTCGCGAAAGCTTTGAGTAACTATACTAGACTAGCCGCACTAGTTCATTGAATTTCCTCCAAATGTGCGTAAATTACATTTGGAACGATGTCGCAGATCAGTTACACTATGCATCTACAGAAAACACGCCACCATCTTCTCGGAAGAATAACTCATTTAGGATTGTAGAACAGGACTATTATTATATCATAGAATTCTCTCCCCTCCTTTAGCGTATATCTACTTTCAGAGATCTACGGATATGATACACCAAAAAACACTTACAACAGTTCCTTGACCCCGACGTGATTCGAACACGCAACCTTCTGATCTGGAGTCAGACGCGCTACCGTTGCGCCACGGAGTCACGGATATTTCTCAACCGTCTACTAGGTATTATACCTGGCACTCATCAAAACTAGAGTTTTATTATTAACAGTTCGGAGACACAACTGTTGTACCACGAAACGAAATAATTACAAGGAAACAACCGTTGCAGTGCCGCTCTGCCACCCATCAAGTGACGTTTCATTCTGTTCGCGACAGTAGCTTCCATGACACTGGACTTATCATCAATTCAAACGAGTTTTCTGGGCACAATACCAGAAATTTTACACCCCCACGGACCCAATACGCCGCTCTAATGTCCCCAGATTTTAAGCTGATCAGTATTGTTATCACTCGCCACTATTAACAACTTCAGAAGCAGCTTGAACTATATCCGCGGCTACCTGGAAGTAATTCTTATCTGGAGCGTTGCCTACGAGATACAAAAGGCCTGGAAATACAGCACTCTAAACTTATCCTCGAGATAATTCCGACAAGCGCCGCTATAGTTCTCTTTACTATTCTGTCTATGCACATTTTTCTTTCTCATCTAATCTGCTTACCCTCCAGGGTTGTTTTTTCTCTCGGACTCAGCAAGCGCTCTCACCTCTACCACGTAAAGGGCAGTGTTCTGGAGCTTCAGACATTGGTTCGGAGGATTCAACTGGGGAGGATGGTCAGTACCTCGCGCAGGCGTCCTCACCTGCTGTGTTGATGGGGGATTGGAAGATTAGAAGGGATAGATGGAAGGAAACGGTTGTGGCCTTAAGTTAGGTACCATGCCGGCATTTGCCTCGAGGAGAAGGGGGACAATCCTGGAAAACCACTTCCAGATGGCTGAGGTGGGAATCGAACACACCTCTACTTAGTTGACCACCCGGGGCTGAGTGGACCCCGTTCCAGCCCTCGTAACACTTTTCAAATTTAGTAGCAGAGCCAGGAATCCAACCCGGGCTTCGGGGGTGGCTGCTAATCACACTATCCACTGCACCGCAGAGGAGGACCACTACAGTCACAAAAGCGAGTAAAGGAGACTCTGGATACTGAAGGTAAATTTATGGCCTCCCCCATTGAGCTGACGAGTGTGTCAGGATGGCCGAGCGGTCTAAGGCGCCAGACTCAAGGGAATACCTTGCCTGTACGACGCAGGTCCGAAGAATTCTGGTCCTATCTGAGGGCGTGGGTTCGAATCCCACTCCTGACAAAATTTTTCCTTCATTGGTACTGGTCGATAGCTAAACTCTACATTTCCATATTAATCTGGGACTGGAAATACAACCTCTATTATATTGTCATCCGGTGTGTGATGTTAATAGGATTAGTTAGACACTGTTTACGTGTAAATAGTAAGGGGTGAATGTGTAGGGGAATAGACACTGTTCTCGCGAAAGCTTTGAGTAACTATACTAGACTAGCCGCACTAGTTCATTGAATTTCCTCCAAATGGGCGTAAATTACATTTGGAACGATGTCGCAGATCAGTTACACTATGCATCTACAGAAAACACGCCACCATCTTCTCGGAAGAATAACTCATTTAGGATTGTAGAACAGGACTATTATTATATCATAGAATTCTCTCCCCTCCTTTAGCGTATATCTACTTTCAGAGATCTACGGATATGATACACCAATAAACACTTACAAAAGTTCCTTGACCCCGACGTGATTCGAACACGCAACCTTCTGATCTGGAGTCAGACGCGCTACCGTTGCGCCACGGAGTCACGGATGTTTCTCAACCGCCTACCAGGTATTAGACCTGGCACTCATAAAAACAAGCGTTTTATTATTAACAGTTCGGAGACACAACTGTTGTACCACGAAACGAAATAATTACAAGGAAACAACCGTTGCAGTGCCGCTCTGCCACCCATCAAGTGACGTTTCATTCTGTTCGCGACAGTAGCTTCCATGACACTGGACTTATCATCAATTCAAACGTTTTTTCTGGGCACAATACCAGATATTTTACATCCCCACGGACCCAATATGCCGCTGTAATATCCCCAGATTTTAAGCTGATCAGTATTGTTATCACTCGCTACTATTATCAACTTCAAAAGCTGCTTGAACTATATCCGTGTCTTCCTGGAAGTGATACTTATCTGGAGCGTTGCCTACGAGATACACAAGGCCTGGAAATACAGCACTCTAAACTTGTCCTCGGAATACTTCCGACAAGCGCCACTAGAGTTCTCTTTACTATTCTGTCTATGCACTTTTTTCTTTTTTATCTAATCTGCTTACAATCCAGGGTTGGTTTTTCCCTCGAACTCATCAAGCGCTCCCACCTCTACCGCCTCAAGGGCAGTGTTCTGGAGCTTCAGACATTGGGTAGTAGGATTCAACTGGGTAGGAGGGTCAGTACCTCGCGCAGGCGTCCTCAGCTGCTGTGTTGGTGGGGGATTGGAAGATTAGGAGGGATAGAGGGAAGGAAACGATCGTGGCCTTAAGTTAGGTACCATGCCGGCATTTGCCTCGAGGAGAAGGGGGACAATCCTGGAAAACCACTTCCAGATGGCTGAGGTGGGAATCGAACACACCTCTACTTAGTTGACCACCCGAGGCTGAGTGGACCCCGTTCCAGCCCTCGTAACACTTTTCAAATTTAGTAGCAGAGCCGGGAATCCAACCCGGACCTCTGGGGGTGCCAGCTAATCACACTATCAACTACACCGCAGAGGAGGACCACTACAGTCACAAAAGCGAGCAAAGGAGTCTCTGGATACTGACGGTAAATTTATGGCCTCCTCCATTGAGCAGACGGCACAGTGTCAGGATGGCCGAGCGGTCTAAGGCGCCAGACTCAAGGGAATTCCTTGCCTGTAAGACGCAGGTCAGAATAATTCTGGTCCTCTGTGAGGGCGTGGGTACAAATCCCACTCCTGAAAATATTTTTCTTGTACTGGTCGATAGCTAAACTCTACATTTCCATATTAATCTGGGACTGGAAATACAACCTCTATTATATTGTCATCCGGTGTGTGATGTTAATAGGATTTGTTAGACACTGTTTACGTGTGAATAGTAAGGGGGGAATGTGTAGGGGAATAGACACTGTTCCCGCGAAGGTTTTGAGCAACAATACTAGACTAGCCGCACTAGTTCATTGAATTACCTCCAAATGTGCGTAAATTACATTTGGAACGATGTCGAAGATCAGTTGCACTATGCATCTATATCTTTACAGAAAATACGCCACCATCTTCTCGGAAGAATAACTCATTTAGGATTGTAGAACAGGACTATTATTATATCATAGAATTCTCTCCCCTCCTTTAGCGTATATCTACTTTCAGAGATCTACGGATATGATACACCAATTAACACTTACAAAAGTTCATTGACCCCTACGTGATTCGAACACGCAACCTTCTGATCTGGAGTCAGACGCGCTACCGTTGCGCCACGGAGTTACGGATGCTTATCAACCGTCTACAAGGCATTAGACCTGGCACTCATAAAAACAAGCGTTTTATTATTAACAGTTCGGAGACACAACTGTTGTACCACGAAACGAAATAATTACAAGGAAACAACTGTTGCAGTGCCGCTCTGCCACCAATCAAGTGACGTTTCATTCTGTTCGCGACAGTAGCTTCCATGACACTGGACTTATCATCAATTCAAACGTTTTTTCTGGGCACAATACCAGATATTTTACATCCCCACGGACCCAGTATGCCGCTGTAATGTCCCCAGATTTTAGGCTGATCAGTATTGTTATCACTCGCTACTATTAACAACTTCAAAAGCTGCTTGAACTATATCCGTGTCTTCCTGGAAGTGATACTTATCTGGAGCGTTGCCTACGAGATACACAAGGCCTGGATATACAGCACTCTAAACTTGTCCTCGAAATACTTCCGACAAGCGCCGCTAGATTTCTCTTTACTATTCTGTCTATGCACTTTTTTCTTTCTCATCTAATCTGCTTACCCTCCAGGGTTGGTTTTTCCCTCGGACTCAGCAAGCGATCTCAGCTATACCACCTCAGGGGCAGTGTTCTAGAGCTTCAGACATTGGGTCAGAGGATTCAACTGGGGAGGATGGTCAGTAACTCGCGCAGGCGTCCTCACCTGCTGTGTTGATGTGGGATTGGAAGATTAGAAGGGATAGAGTGAAAGAAACGGCCGTGGCCTTAAGTTAGGTACCATGTCGGCATTTGCCTCGAGGAGAAGGGGGACAATCCTGGAAAACCACTTCCAGATGGCTGAGGTGGGAATCGAACACACCTCTACTTAGTTGACCACCCGGGGCTGAGTGGACCCCGTCCCAGCCCTCGTAACACTTTTCAAATTTAGTAGCAGAGCCAGGAATCCAACCCGGGCCCCGGGGGTGGCTGCTAATCACACTATCCACTGCACCACAGAGGAGGGCCACTACAGTCACAAAAGCGAGTAAAGGAGACTCTGGATACTGAAGGTAAATTTATGGCCTCCCCCATTGAGCAGACGGCTCCGTGTCAGGATGGCCGAGCGGTCTAAGGCGCCAGACTCAAGGGAATACCTTGCCTGTACGACGCAGGTCCGAAGAATTCTGGTCCTCTCTGAGGGCGTGGGTTCGAATCCCACTCCTGACAAAATTTTTCCTTCATTGGTACTGGTCGATAGCTAAACTCTACATTTCCATATTAATCTGGGACAGGAAATACAACCTCTATTATATTGTCATCCGGTGTGTGATGTTAATAGGATTTGTTAGACACTGTTTACGTGTGAATAGTAAGGGGGGAATGTGTAGGGGAATAGACACTGTTCCCGCGAAGGTTTTGAGCAACAATACTAGACTAGCCGCACTAGTTCATTGAATTTCCTCCAAATGTGCGTAAATTACATTTGGAACGATGTCGCAGATCAGTTGCACTATGCATCTATATCTTTACAGAAAATACGCCACCATCTTCTCGGAAGAATAACTCATTTAGGATTGTAGAACAGGACTATTATTATATCATAGAATTCTCTCCCCTCCTTTAGCGTATATCTACTTTCAGAGATCTACGGATATGATACACCAATTAACACTTACAAAAGTTCCTTGACCCCTACGTGATTCGAACACGCAACCTTCTGATCTGGAGTCAGACGCGCTACCGTTGCGCCACGGAGTCACGGATGTTTATCAACCGTCTACCAGGTATTAGACCTGGCACTCATAAAAACAAGCGTTTTATTATTAACAGTTCGGAGACACAACTGTTGTACCACGAAACGAAATAATTACAAGGAAACAACCGTTGCATTGCCGCTCTGCGACCCATCAAGTACGTTTCATTCTGTTCGCGACTGTAGCTTCCATGACACTGGACTTATCATCAATTCAAACGTGTTTTCTGGGCACCATACCAGAAACTTACATCCCCAAGGACCCAATACGCCGCTGCAATGTGCCCAGATTGTAAGCTGATCAGCATTGTTAACACTCGCTATTCATTGACAACTTCAGAAGCTGCTTGAACTATATCCCCGTCTTCCTGGAAGTGATACTTATCTGGAGTGTTGCCTACGAGATACACAAGGCCTGGAAATACAACACTCCAAACTTGTCCTCGAGATACTTCCGACAAGCGCCGCTAGAGTTCTCTTTACTATTCCGTCTATGCACTTTTTTTCTTTTTTATCTAATCTGCTTACACCCCAGGGTTGGTTTTTCCCTCGAACTCATCAAGCGCTCTCACCTCTACCACCTCAAGGGCAGTGTTCTGGAGCTTCAGACATTTTGTCGGAGGATTCAACTGGGGAGGATGGTCAGTACCTCGCGCAGGCGTCCTCACCTGCTGTGTTGATGTGGGATTGGAAGATTAGAAGGGATAGAGGGAAGGAAACGGTCGTGGCCTTAAGTTAGGTACCATGCCGGCATTTGCCTCGAGGAGAAGGGGGACAATCCTGGAAAACCACTTCCAGATGGCTGAGGTGGGAATCGAACACACCTCTACTTAGTTGACCACCCGGGGCTGAGTGGACCCCGTTCCAGCCCTCGTAACATTTTTCAAATTTCGTAGCAGAGCCGGGAATCCAACCCGGACCTCTGGGGGTGCCAGCTAATCACACTATCAACTACACCGCAGAGGAGGACCACTACAGTCACAAAAGCGAGTAAAGGAGACTCTGGATACTGAAGGTAAATTTATGGCCTCCTCCATTGAGCAGACGGCTCCGTGTCAGGATGGCCGAGCGGTCTAAGCCGCCAGACTCAAGGGAATACCTTGGCTGTATGACGCAGGTCCGAAGAATTCTGGTCTTCTCTGAGGGCGTGGGTTCGAATCCCACTCCTGACAAAATTTTTCCTTCATTGGTACTGGTCGATAGCTAAACTCTACATTTCCATAGTAATCTGGGACTGGAAATACAACCTCTATTATATTGTCATCCGGTGTGTGATGTTAATAGGATTTGTTAGACACTGTTTACGTGTGAATAGTAAGGGGGGAATGTGTAGGGGAATAGACACTGTTCCCGCGAAGGTTTTGAGCAACAATACTAGACTAGCCGCACTAGTTCATTGAATTTCCTCCAAATGTGCGTAAATTACATTTGGAACGATGTCGCAGATCAGTTGCACTATGCATCTATATCTTTACAGAAAATACGCCACCATCTTCTCGGAAGAATAACTCATTTAGGATTGTAGAACAGGACTATTATTATATCATAGAATTCTCTCCCCTCCTTTAGCGTATATCTACTTTCAGAGATCTACGGATGTGATACACCAATAAACACTTACAAAAGTTCCTTGACCCCGACGTGATTCGAACACGCAACCTTCTGATCTGGAGTCAGACGCGCTACCGTTGCGCCACGGAGTCACGGATGTTCATCAACCGTCTACCAGGTATTAGACCTGGCACTCATAAAAACAAGCGTTTTATTATTAACAGTTCGGAGACACAACTGTTGTACCACGAAACGAAATAATTACAAAGAAACAACCGTTGCAGTGCCGCTCTGCCACCAATCAAGTGACGTTTCATTCTGTTCGCGACAGTATCTTCCATGACACTGGACTTATCATCAATTCAAACGTGTTTTCTGGGCACCATAGCAGAAACTTACATCCCCAAAGACCCAATACGCCGCTGCAATGTGCCCAGATTGTAAGATGATCAGTATTGCTAACACTAGCTATTCATTGACAACTTCAGAAGCTGCTTGAACTATATCCCCGTCTTCCTGGAAGTGATGCTTATCTGGAGTGTTGCCTACGAGATACACAAGGCCTGGAAATACAACACTCTAAACTTGTCCTCGAGATACTTCCGACAAGCGCCGCTAGAGTTCTCTTTACTATTCTGTCTATGCACTTTTTTCTTTCTCATTTAATCTGCTTACACTCCAGGGTTGGTTTTTCTCTCGAACTCATCAAACGCTCTCACCTCTACCGCCTCAAGGGCAGTGTTCTGGAGCTTCAGACATTGGGTAGTAGGATTCAACAGGGTAGGACGGTCAGTACCTCGCGCAGGTGTCCTCACCTGCTGTGTTGGTGGGGGATTGGAACATTAGAAGGGATAGAGGGAAGGTAGCGGTCGTGGCCTTAAGTTAGGTACCATGCCGGCATTTGCCTGGAGGAGAAGTGGGAAAATCCTGGAAAACCACTTCCAGGATGGCTGAGGTGGGAATCGAACCCACCTGTACTTAGTTGACAACCCGGGGCTGAGTGGACCCCGTTCCAGGCCTCGTAACACTTTTCAAATTTCGTAGCAGAGCCGGGAATACTACCCGGACCTCTGGGGGTACCAGCTAATCACACTATCAACTACACCGCAGAGGAGGACCACTACAGTCACAAAAGCGAGTAAAGGAGACTTTGGATACTGAAGGTAAATTTATGGCCTCCTCCATTGAGCAGACGGCTCCGTGTCAGGATGGCCGAGCGGTCTAAGCCGCCAGACTCAAGGGAATACCTTGGTTGTATGTCGCAGGTCCGAAGAATTCTGGTCCTCTCTGAGGGCGTGGGTTCGAATCCCACTCCTGACAATGTTTTCCTTTTTTTGTACTGGTCGATAGCTAAACTTACATTTCCATATTAATCTGGGACTGGAAATACAGACTCTATTTTATTGTCATCTGGTGTGTGATGTTAATAGAATTTGTTAGACACTGTGTACGTGTAAATAGTAGGCCTAAGGGGGGAATGTGTAGGGGAATAGGCACTGTTCCCGCGAAGGTTTTGAGCAACAATACTAGACTAGCCGCACTAGTTCATTGAATTTCCTCCAAATGTGCGTAAATTACATTTGGAACGATGCCGCAGATCAGTTACACTATGCATCTACATCTTTAGAGATCACACGCCACCACCTTCTCGGAAGAATAACTCATTTAGGATTGTAGAACAGGACTATTATTATATCATAGAATTCTCTCCCCTCCTTTAGCGTATATCTACTTTCAGAGATCTACGGATATGATACACCAATAAACACTTACAAAAGTTCCTTGACCCCGACGTGATTCGAACACGCAACCTTCTGATCTGGAGTCAGACGCGCTACCGTTGCGCCACGGAGTCACGGATATTTCTCAACCGTCTACCAGGTATTAGACCTGGCACTCATCAAAACAAGCGTTTTATTATTAACAGTTCGGAGACACAACTGTTGTACCACGAAAGGAAATAATTACAAGGAAACAACCGTTGCAGTGCCGCTCTGCCACCCATCAAGTGACGTTTCATTCTGTTCGCGACAGTAGCTTCCATGACACTGGACTTATCATCAATTCAAACGAGTTTTCTGGGCACAATACCAGAAATTTTACATCCCCACGGACCCAATACGCCGCTGTAATGTCCCCAGATTTTAAGCTGATCAGTATTGTTATCACTCGCTACTATTAACAACTTCAGAACAGCTTGAACTATATCCGCGGCTTCCTGGAAGTAGTTCTTATCTGGAGCGTTGCCTACGAGATACAAAAGGCCTGGTAATACAGCACTCTAAACTTGTCCTCGAGATAATTCCGACAAGCGCCGCTAGAGTTCTCTTTACTATTTTGTCTATGCATTTTTTTCTTTCTCATCTAATCTGCTTACCCTCCAGGGTTGGTTTTTCCCTCGGACTCAGCAAGCGCTCTCACCTCTACCACCTCAAGGGCAGTGTTCTGGAGCTTCAGACAATTTGTCGGAGGATTCAACTGGGGAGGATGGTCAGTACCTCGCGCAGGCGTCCTCACCTGCTGTGTTGATGTGGGATTGGATGATTAGAAGGGATAGAGGGAAGGAAACGGTCGTGGCCTTAAGTTAGGTACCATGCCGGCATTTGCCTCGAGGAGAAGTGGGACAATCCTGGAAAACCACTTCCAGATGGCTGAGGTGGGAATCGAACCCACCTCTACTTAGTTGACCACCCGGGGCTGAGTGGACCCCGTTCCAGCCCTCGTAACACTTTTCAAATTTAGTAGCAGAGCCAGGAATCCAATCCGGGCTTCGGGGGTGGCTGCTAATCACACTATCCACTGCACCGCAGAGGAGGACCACTACAGTCACAAAAGCGAGTAAAGGAGACTCTGGATACTGAAGGTAAATTTATGGCCTCCCCCATTGTGCTGACGAGTGTGTCAGGATGGCCGAGCGGTCTAAGGCGCCAGACTCAAGGGAATACCTCGCCTGTACGACGCAGGTCAGAAGAATTCTGGTCCTCTCTGAGGGCGTGGGTTCGAATCCCACTCCTGACAAAATTTTTCCTTCATTGGTACTGGTCGATAGCTAAACTCTACATTTCCATATTAATCTGGGACTGGAAATACAACCTCTATTATATTGTCATCCGGTGTGTGATGTTAATAGGATTTGTTAGACACTGTTTACGTGTAAATAGTTGGGGGGAATGTGTAGGGGAATAGTCACTGTTCCCGCGAAGGTTTTGAGCAACAATACTAGACTAGCCGCACTAGTTCATTGAATTTCCTCCAAATGTGCGTAAATTACATTTGGAACGATGGCGCAGATCAGTTGCACTATGCATCTATATCTTTACAGAAAATACGCCACCATCTTCTCGGAAGAATAACTCATTTAGGATTGTAGAACAGGACTATTATTATATCATAGAATTCTCTCCCCTCCTTTAGCGTATATCTACTTTCAGAGATCTACGGATATGATACACCAATAAACACTTACAAAAGTTCCTTGACCCCGACGTGATTCGAACACGCAACCTTCTGATCTGGAGTCAGACGCGCTACCGTTGCGCCACGGAGTCACGGATGTTTCTCAACCGCCTACCAGGTATTAGACCTGGCACTCATAAAAACAAGCGTTTTATTATTAACAGTTCGGAGACACAACTGTTGTACCACGAAACGAAATAATAACAAGGAAACAACGGTTGCAGTGCCGCTCTGCCACCAATCAAGTGACGTTTCATTCTGTTCGCGACAGTAGCTTCCATGACACTGGACTTATCATCAATTCAAACGAGTTTTCTGGGCACAATACCAGAAATTTTACACCCCCACGGACCCAATACGCCGCTGTAATGTCCCCAGATCTTAAGCTGATCAGTATTGTTATCACTCGCTACTATTAACAACTTCAGAAGCAGCTTGAACTATATCTGCGGCTTCTTGGAAGTAATTCTTATCTGGAGCGTTGCCTGCGAGACACAAAAGGCCCGGAAATACAGCACTCTAAACTTATCCTCGAGATAATTCCGACAAACGCCGCTATAGTTCTCTTTACTATTCTGTCTATGCACTTTTTACTTTCTCATCTAATCTGCTTACACTCCAGGGTAGGTTATTCCCTCGGACTCAGCAAGCGCTCTCACCTCTACCACCTCAAGGGCAGTGTTCTGGAGCTTCAGACATTGGTTCGGAGGATTCAACTGGGGATGATGGTCAGTACCTCGCGCAGGCGTCCTCACCTGCTGTGTTGATGGGGGATTGGAAGATTAGAAGGGATAGAGGGAAGGAAACGGTCGTGGCCTTAATTTAGGTACCATGCCGGCATTTGCCTCGAGGAGAAGGGGGACAATCCTGGAAAACCACTTCCAGAGGGCTGAGGTGGGAATCGAACACACCTCTACTTAGTTGACCACCCGGGGCTGAGTTGACCCGGTTCCAGCCCTCGTAACACTTTTCAAATTTCGTAGCAGAGCCGGGAATCCAACCCGGGCCTCTGGGGATGGCTGCTAGTCACACTATCCACTGCACCGCAGAGCAGTACCACTACAGTCACAAAAGCGAGTAAAGGAGACTCTGGATACTGAAGGTAAATTTATGGCCTCCCCCATTGAGGTGACGGCTGTGTGTCAGGATGGCCGAGCGGTCTAAGGCGCCAGACTCAAGGGAATACCTCGCCTGTACGACGCAGGTCAGAAGAATTCTGGTCCTCTCTGAGGGCGTGGGTTCGAATCCCACTCCTGACAAAATTTTTCCTTCATTGGTACTGGTCGATAGCTAAACTCTACATTTCCATATTAATCTGGGACTGGAAATACAACCTCTATTATATTGTCATCCGGTGTGTGATGTTAATAGGATTTGTTAGACACTGTTTACGTGTAAATAGTTGGGGGGAATGTGTAGGGGAATAGACACTGTTCCCGCGAAGGTTTTGAGCAGGAATACTAGACTAGACGCACTAGTTCATTGAATTTCCTCCAAATGTGCGTAAATTACATTTGGAACGATGTCGAAGATCAGTTACACTATGCATCTACATCATTACAGAAAATACGCCACCATCTTCTCGGAAGAATAACTCATTTATGATTGTAGAACAGGACTATTACTATATCATAGAATTCTCTCCCCTCCTTTCGCGTATATCTGCTTTCAGAGATTTATGAATATGATACACCAATGAACACTTACAAAAGTTCCTTGACCCCGACGTGATTCGAACACGCAACCTTCTGATCTGGAGTCAGACGCGCTACCGTTGCGCCACGGAGTCACGGATGTTTCTCAACCGCCTACCAGGTATTAGACCTGGCACTCATAAAAACAAGCGTTTTATTATTAACAGTTCGGAGACACAACTGTTGTACCACGAAACGAAATAATTACAAGGAAACAACCGTTACAGTGCCGCTCTGCCACCCATCAAGTGACGTTTCATTCTGTTCGCGACAGTAGCTTCCATGACACTGGACTTATCATCAATTCAAACGTCTTTTCTGGGCACAATACCAGATATTTTAAATCCCCACGGACCCAATATGCCGCTGTAATGTCCCCAGATTTTAAGCTGATCAGTATTGTTATCACTCGCTACTATTAACAACTTCAGAAGCTGCTTGAACTATATCCGCGTCTTCCTGGAAGTGATACTTATCTGGAGCGTTGCCTACGAGATACACAAGGCCTGGATATACAGCACTCTATACTTGTCCTCGAAATACTTCCGACAAGCGCCGCTAGATTTCTCTTTACTATTCTGTCTATGCACTTTTTTCTTTCTCATCTAATCTGCTTACCCTCCAGGGTTGGTTTTTCCCTCGGACTCAGCAAGCGCTCTCACCTCTACCACCTCAAGGGCAGTGTTCTGGAGCTTCAGACAATTTGTCGGAGGATTCAACTGGGGAGGATGGTCAGTACCTCGCGCAGGCGTCCTCACCTGCTGTGTTGATGTGGGATTGGAAGATTAGAAGGGATAGAGGGAAGGAAACGGTCGTGACCTTAAGTTAGGTACCATGCCGGCATTTGCCTCGAGGAGAAGGGGGACAATCCTGGAAAACCACTTCCAGATGGCTGAGGTGGGAATCGAACACACCTCTACTTAGTTGACCACCCGGGGCTGAGTGGACCCCGTTCCAGCCCTCGTAACACTTTTCAAATTTAGTTGCAGAGCCAGGAATCCAACCCGGGCTTCGGGGGTGGCTGCTAATCACACTATCCACTGCACCGCAGAGGAGGACCACTACAGTCACAAAAGCGAGTAAAGGAGACTCTGGATACTGAAGGTAAATTTATGGCCTCCCCCATTGTGCTCACGAGTGTGTCAGGATGGCCGAGCGGTCTAAGGCGCCAGACTCAAGGGAATACCTCGCCTGTACGACGCAGGTCAGAAGAATTCTGGTCCTCTCTGAGGGCGTGGGTTCGAATCCCACTCCTGACAAAATTTTTCCTTCATTGGTACTGGTCGATAGCTAAACTCTACATTTCCATATTAATCTGGGACTGGAAATACAACCTCTATTATATTGTCATCCGGTGTGTGATGTTAATAGGATGTGTTAGACACTGTTTACGTGTAAATAGTAAGGGGGGAATGTGTAGGGGAATAGTCACTGTTCCCGCGAAGGTTTTGAGCAACAATACTAGACTAGCCGCACTAGTTCATTGAATTTCCTCCAAATGTG
Source organism: Anabrus simplex (assembly GCF_040414725.1). Classification (NCBI taxonomy): domain Eukaryota; kingdom Metazoa; phylum Arthropoda; class Insecta; order Orthoptera; family Tettigoniidae; genus Anabrus; species Anabrus simplex. The sequence continues at coordinate 23,901,212 of NC_090267.1, forward strand.
CGTAAATTACATTTGGAACGATGTCGCAGATCAGTTGCTCTATGCATCTATATCTTTACAGAAAATACGCCACCATCTTCTCGGAAGAATAACTCATTTAGGATTGTAGAACAGGACTATTATTATATCATAGAATTCTCTCCCCTCCTTTAGCGTATATCTACTTTCAGAGATCTACGGATATGATACACCAATAAACACTTACAAGAGTTCCTTGACCCCGACGTGATTCGAACACGCAACCTTCTGATCTGGAGTCTGACGCGCTACCGTTGCGCCGCGGAGTCAAGGATGTTTCTCAACCGCCTACCAGGTATTAGACCTGGCACTCATAGAAACAAGCGTTTTATTATTAACAGTTCGGAGACACAACTGTTGTACCACGAAACGAAATAATAACAAGGAAACAACGGTTGCAGTGCCGCTCTGCCACCAATCAAGTGACGTTTCATTCTGCTCGCGACAGTAGCTTCCATGACACTGGACTTATCATCAATTCAAACGAGTTTTCTGGGCACAATACCAGAAATTTTACACCCCCACGGACCCAATACGCCGCTGTAATGTCCCCAGATCTTAAGCTGATCAGTATTGTTATCACTCCCTACTATTAACAACTTCAGAAGCTGCTTGAACTATATCCGCGGCTACCTGGAAATGATTCTTATCTGGAGCGTTGCCTACGAGATACACAAGGCCTGGATATACAGCACTCTAAACTTGTTCTCGAAATACTTCCGACAAGCGCCGCTAGATTTCTCTTTACTATTCTGTCTATGCACTTTTTTCTTTCTCATCTAATCTGCTTACCCTCCAGGGTTGGTTTTTCTCCCGGACTCAGCAAGCGCTCTCACCTCTACCACCTCAAGGGCAGTGTTCTGGAGCTTCAGACATTGGTTCGGAGGATTCAACTGGGGATGATGGTCAGTACCTCGCGCAGGCGTCCTCACCTGCTGTGTTGATACGGGATTGGAAGATTAGAAGGGATAGAGGGAAGGAAACGGTCGTGGCCTTAAGTTAGGTACCATGCAGGCATTTGCCTCGAGGAGAAGGGGGACAATCCTGGAAAACCACTTCCAGATGGCTGAGGTGGGAATCGAACCCACCTGTACTTAGTTGACCACCCGGGGCTGAGTGGACCCCGTTCCAGCCCTCGTAACACTTTTCAAATTTAGTAGCAGAGCCAGGAATCCAACCCGGGCCTCGGAGGTGGCTGCTAATCACACTATCCACTGCACCGCAGAGGAGGACCACTACAGTCACAAAAGCGAGTAAAGGAGACTCTGGATACTGAAGGCAAATTTATGGCCTCGTCCATTGAGCAGACGGCTCCGTGTCAGGATGGCCGAGCGGTCTAAGCCGCCAGACTCAAGGGAATACCTTGGCTGTATGACGCAGGTCCGAAGAATTCTGGTCCTCTCTGAGGGCGTGGGTTCGAATCCCACTCCTGACAATGTTTTCCTTTTTTTGTACTGGTCGATAGCTAAACTTACATTTCCATATTAATCTGGGACTGGAAATACAGACTCTATTTTATTGTCATCTGGTGTGTGATGTTAATAGGATTTGTTAGACACTGTTTACGTGTAAATAGTAGGCCTAAGGGGGGAATGTGTAGGGGAATAGACACTGTTCCCGCAAAGGTTATGAGCAACAATACTAGACTAGACGCACTAGTTCATTGAATTTCCTCCAAATGTGCGTAAATTACATTTGGAACGATGCCGCAGATCAGTTACACTATGCATCTACATCTTTAGAGAAAACACGCCACCACCTTCTCGGAAGAATAACTCATTTAGGATTGTAGAACAGGACTATTATTATATCATAGAATTCTCTCCCCTCCTTTAGCGTATATCTACTTTCAGAGATCTACGGATATGATACACCAATAAACACTTACAAAAGTTCCTTGACCCCGACGTGATTCGAACACGCAACCTTCTGATCTGGAGTCAGTCGCGTTACCGTTGCGCCACAGAGTCACGGATATTTCTCGACCGTCTACCAGGTATTAGACCTGGTACTCATAAAAACAAGCGTTTTATTATTAACAGTTCGGAGACACAACTGTTGTACCACGAAACGAAATAATTACAAGGAAACAACCGTTGCAGTGCCGCTCTGCCACCCATCAAGTGACGTTTCATTCTGTTCGCGACAGTAGCTTCCATGACACTGGTCTTATCAATTCAAACGAGTTTTCTGGGCACAATACCAGAAATTTTACATCCCCACGGACCCAATACGCCGCTGTAATGTCCCCAGATTTTAAGCTGATCAGTATTGTTATCACTCGCTACTATTAACAACTTCAGAAGCAGCTTGAACTATATCCGCGGCTTCCTGGAAGTAATTCTTATCTGGAGCGTTGCCTACGAGATACAAAAGACCTGGTAATACAGCAATCTAAACTTGTTCTCGAGATAATTCCGACAAGCGCCGCTAGAGTTCTCTTTACTATTCTGTCTATGCACTTTTTTCTTTCTCATCTAATCTGCTTACCCCCCAGGGTTGGTTTTTCCCTCGGACTCAGCAAGCGCTCTCACCTCTACCACCTCAAGGGCAGTGTTCTGGAGCTTCAGACATTTTGTCGGAGTATTCAACTGGGGAGGATGGTCAGTACCTCGCGCAGGCGTCCTCACCTGCTGTGTTGATGTGGGATTGGAAGATTAGAAGGGATAGAGGGAAGAAACGGTCGTGGCCTTAAGTTAGGAGAAGTGGGAAAATCCTGGAAAACCACTTCCGGGATGGCTGAGGTCGGAATCGAACCCACCTCTAAGTAGTTGACCTCCCGGGGCTGAGTGGACCCCGTTCCAGCCTTCGTAACACTTTTCAAATTTAGTAGCGGAGCCAGGAATCCAACGCGGTCCTCGGGGGTGGCTGGTAATCACACTATCCACTGCACCGCAGAGCAGTACCACTACAGTCACAAAAGCGAGCAAAGGAGACTCTGGATACTGAAGGTAAATTTATGGCTTCCCCCATTGAGCAGACGGCTCTGTGTCAGGATTGTCGAGCGGTCTAAGGCGCCGGACTCAAGGGAATACCTCGCCTTTACGACGCAGGTCAGAAGAATTCTGGTCCTCTCTGAGGGCGTGGGTTCGAATCCCACTCCTGACAAAATTTTTCCTTCATTGGTACTGGTCGATAGCTAAACTCTATATTTCCATATTAATCTGGGACTGGAAATACAACCTCTATTATATTGTCATCCGGTGTGTGATGTTAATAGGATTTGTTAGACACTGTTTACGTGTGAATAGTAAGGGGGGAATGTGTAGGGGAATAGACACTGTTCCCGCGAAGGTTTTGAGCAACAATACTAGACTAGCCGCACTAGTTCATTGAATTTCCTCCAAATGTGCGTAAATTACATTTGGAACGATGTCGCAGATCAATTGCACTATGCATCTATATCTTTACAGAAAATACGCCACCATCTTCTCGGAAGAATAACTCATTTAGGATTGTAGAACAGGTCTATTGTTATATCATAGAATTCTCTCCCCTCCTTTATCGTATATCTACTTTCAGAGATCTACGGATATGATACACCAATAAACACTTACAAAAGTTCCTTGACCCCGACGTGATTCGAACACGCAACCTTCTGATCTGGAGTCAGACGCGCTTCCGTTGCGCCACGGAGTCACGGATGTTTATCAACCGTCTACGAGGTATTAGAGCTGGCACTCATAAAAACAAGCGTTTTATTATTAACAGTTCGGAGACACAACTGTTGTACCACGAAACGAAATAATTACAAGGAAACAACCGTTGCAGTGCCGCTCTGCGACCCATCAAGTACGTTTCATTCTGTTCGCGACTGTGGCTTCCATGACACTTGACTTATCATCAATTCAAACGTGTTTTCTGGGCACTATACCAGAAACTTACATCCCCAAGGACCCAATACGCCGCTGCAAGGTCCCCAGATTGTAAGCTGATCAGTATTGTTAACACTCGCTATTCATTGACAACTTCAGAAGCTGCTTGAACTATATCCCCGTCTTCCTGGAAGTGATACTTATCTGGAGTGTTGCCCACGAGATACACAACGCCTGGAAATACATCACTCTAAACTTGTCCTCGAGATACTTCCGACAAGCGCCACTAGAGTTCTCTTTACTATTCTGTCTATGCACTTTTTTTCTTTCTCATTTAATCTGCTTACACTCCAGGGTTGGTTTTTCCCTCGAACTCACCTCTACCGCCTCAAGGGCAGTGTTCTGGAGCTTCAGACATTGGGTAGTAGGATTCAACTGGGTAGGACGGTCAGTACCTCGCGCAGGCGTCCTCACCTGCTGTGTTGGTGGGGGATTGGAAGATTAGAAGGGATAGAGGGAAGGAAGCGGTCGTGGCCTTAAGTTAGGTACCATGCCGGCATTTGCCTGGAGGAGAAGTGGGAAAATCCTGAAAAACCACTTCCAGGATGGCTGAGGTGGGAATCGAACCCACCTGTACTTAGTTGACAACCCGGGGCTGAGTGGACCACGTTCCAGGCGTCGTAACACTTTTCAAATTTTCTAGCAGAGCCGGGAATACTACCCGGACCTCTGGGGGTGCCAGCTAATCACGCTATCAACTACACCGCAGAGGAGGACCACTAGAGTCACAAAAGCGAGTAAAGGAGACTCTGGATACTGAAGGTAAATTTATGGCCTCCTCCATTGAGCAGACGGCTCCGTGTCAGGATGGCCGAGCGGTCAAAGCCGCCAGACTCAAAGGAATACCTTGGCTTTATGTCGCAGGTACGAAGAATTCTGGTCCTCTCTGAGGGCGTGGGTTCGAATCCCACTCCTGACAATATTTTTCCTTTTCTGGTACTGGTCGATAGCTAAACTCTACATTTCCATATTAATCTGGGACTGGAAATACAACCTCTATTTTATTATCATCCGGTGTGTGATTTTAATAGAATTTGTTAGACACTGTTTTCGTGAAAATAGTAAGGGGGGAATGTGTAGGCGAATAGACACTGTTCCCGCGAAGGTTTTGAGCAACAATACTAGACTAGACGCACTAGTTCATTCATTTTCCCCCATATGTGCGTAAATTACATTTGGAACGATGTCGCAGATCAGTTACACTATGCATCTACATCTTTACAGAAAATACGCCACCATCTTCTCGGAAGAATAACTCATTTAGGATTGTAGAACAGGACTATTATTATATCATAGAATTCTCTGCCCTCCTTTATCGTATATCTACTTTCAGAGATCTACGGATATGATACACCAATAAACACTTACAAAATTTCCTTGATCCAGACGTGATTCGAACACGCAACCTTCTGATCTGGAGTCAGACGCGCTACCGTTGCGCCCGGAGTCACGTACGTTTTTCAACCGTATACCCGGTATTAGACCTGGCACTCATAAAAACAAGCGTTTTATTATTAACAGTTCGGAGACACAACTGTTGTACCACGAAACGAAATAATTACAAGGAAACAACCGTTGCAGTGCCGCTCTGCCACCCATCAAGTGACGTTTCATTCTCTTCGCGACAGTAGCTTCCATGACACTGGACTTATCATCCATTCAAACGTGTTTTCTGGGCACAATACCAGAAATTTACATCCCCAATGACCCAATACGCCGCTGTAATGTCCCCAGATTTTAAGCTGATCAGTGTTGTTAACACTCGCTATTATTAAGAACTTCAGAAGCTGCTAGAACTATATCTGCGTCTTCCTGGAAGTGATACTTATCTGGAGCGTTGCCCACGAGACACACAACGCCTGGAAATACAACACTCTAAACTTGTCCTCGAGATACTTCCGACAAGCGCCACTAGAGTTCTCTTTACTATTCTGTCTATGCACTTTTTTTCTTTCTCATTTAATCTGCTTACACTCCAGGGTTGGTTTTTCCCTCGAACTCATCAAACGCTCTCACCTCTACCGCCTCAAGGGCAGTGTTCTGGAGCTTCAGACATTGGGTAGTAGGATTCAACTGGGTAGGACGGTCAGTACTTCGCGCAGGCGTCCTCACCTGCTGTGTTGGTGGGGGATTGGAAGATTAGGAGGGATAGAGGGAAGGAAGCGGTCGTGGCCTTAAGTTAGGTACCATGCCGGCATTTGCCTGGAGGAGAAGTGGGAAAATCCTGGAAAACCACTTCCAGGATGGCTGAGGTGGGAATCGAACCCACCTGTACTTAGTTGACAACCCGGGGCTGAGTGGACCACGTTCCAGGCGTCGTAACACTTTTCAAATTTTCTAGCAGAGCCGGGAATACTACCCGGACCTCTGGGGGTGCCAGCTAATCACACTATCAACTACACCGCAGAGGAGGACCACTAGAGTCACAAAAGCGAGTAAAGGAGACTCTGGATACTGAAGGTAAATTTATGGCCTCCTCCATTGAGCAGACGGCTCCGTGTCAGGATGGCCGAGCGGTCTAAGGCGCCAGACTCAAGGGAATACCTTGCCTGTACGACGCAGGTCCGAAGAATTCTGGTCCTCTCTGAGGGCGTGGGTTCGAATCCCACTCCTGACAAAATTTTTCCTTCATTTGTACTGGTCGATAGCTAAACTCTACATTTCCATATTAATCTGGGACTGGAAATACATCCTCTATTATATTGTCATCCGGTGTGTGATGTTAATAGGATTTGTTAGACACTGTTTACGTGTAAATGGTAAGGGGTGAATGTGTAGGGGAATAGACACTGTTCCCGCGAAAGTTTTGAGCAACTATACTAGACTAGCCGCACTAGTTCATTGAATTTCCTCCAAATGTGCGTAAATTACATTTGGAACGATGTCGCAGATCAGTTGCACTTTGCATCTATATCTTTACAGAAAATACGCCACCATCTTCTCGGAAGAATAACTCATTTAGGATTGTAGAACAGGACTATTATCTATATATATATAAAGTAGCTTGTCCTGACTGACTGATTCATCATCGCCGAGCTTAAACTACTGGACATAAAGAGATGAAATTTTGGGGATATATTCATACTATGACGTAGGTGCTCGCTAAGAGAGGATTTTTGGATATTCCTTCTCTAAGGGGGTGAAAACGGGGGTGAAATTTTAAAATGAGTTGCTCTATATCTCAAAACTTTAAAAGTTTACAGATGTAAAAATTGGTATTTAGAATCTTCTTTAAAAATAAGGAAACACGTATTTTTTTGTTTTCAGAAAATCCCAATATGAGGGGTGAAAAACGGTGAAAATGGGGAAAAATGGGTTGAATGCCTTTAATCAGGATTCCGGTACCTATATCTCAGAAACTGAAGATATTACAGACCTGAAAATTGGTACTTTTGACCACTTTTAAAAATAAAGAAACACGTATTTTTTTGTTTTTGGAAAATCCAATTAATGGGAGGGTGAAAAGGGGGTGAATTTTTAAAATGAGTGAATCTATATCTCCAAACCTTTAAAGTTTGCAGATGTAAAAATTGGTATTTGGAACCTTCATTAAAAATAAAGGAACACGTATTTTTTTGTTTTCGGAAAATCGCAATAGGTGGAGTGAAAAGGGGCTAAAAAGTGGTTGAATGCCTTTAATGAGGCTACTTATATATCAGAAACTGAAGATATTACAGACCTGAAAATTGGTGTTTGGGATCTCCGTTAAAAATAAAGAAACACGTATTTTTTCGTTTCTGGAAAATCCAATTTACGGGGGGGGGGGTCAAAAGGGAGTAATATTTTAAAATGAGTGTATCTATCTCAAAATGTTTAAAGGTTATATATGTGAAAATTGGTATTTAGAATCTCCTTTAAAAATAAATAAACACACGTATTTTTTCGTTTTTGGAAAATCCAAATATTGGGGGGTAAAAGGGGGGAGGGTAATTTTTTTAAAATGAGTGTGTATACATCTTAAAACTTTAAAATTTACAGATGTAAAAATTGGTAGTTAGAATGTCCTCTAAAAATAAAGGAAAACGTATTTTTGGTTTCCTGTAAATCCCAATAGGAGGGGTGTAAAAGGGTGAAAAATGGGTTGAATGCCTTTAATGAGGATACATATATCTCAGAAACGAAAGATATTACAGAACTGAAAATTTGTATATGGGATCTCCTTTAAAAATAAAGAAACACGTATTTTTTAGTTTTGGAAAATCCAATTAATGGCGGTTAAATAGGAGTGACAAATTGGGTGAATTTTTGAAAGACTATATCTACAGAATATATTGGAAACGTAAAATGTTACAGACGTAAAAGTGGGTGTTTGTAATCTCCTGTAAATCTAAAGAAACATAGGTGATTTGTGTTTGGAAACTCCACTTAAGGGGAACTCAAAAGGGGTGAAATTTTAAAATGAGAATTTTTACAGTTTATCTCAAAAAACTTAACATGTTACAGAAGTGAAAAATGGTGTTTTTTATCTCTATTAAACATAAAGAAACGTGTATTTTTAGCTTTCGGAAATACCACTTGGGTGGGTGTGGGTAAAAGTAACTGAAAATGGTGTTGAATTCTTTTAATTAGGCTACTGATATCTCAAAAATGAAGATGTTACAGACGTGAAATTTGATATTTGCAATCTGCTTTAAAAATAAAGAAACACGTATTCTCGGAAAATCCAATGAAGGGGGGGGGGTGAAAGAATTGAAAAATTAATTGAATGAGAATACATACATCTAATAAAAACTAAAATTGTTACAGACGTGAAAATTCGTATTTGGATCTCCTTTAAAAAAAAAGAAAAACGCGTTTTGGGGGGAAACCATCTTGGAGGGCGGGAGTGTAAAGGAGTTGAATTCCTTTCATGAGGACACATAAATCAAAAACTGAAGAAGTTAGAGTCGTGAAAATTGGTATTTAGAAGATCCTTTACTATTAAAGAAACAAGTATTTTTTGCGGGAAAATTCACTTAGGGGGGGGGGGGGGAGTAGTGTGAAATGAAGTTAAAAAAGTAAATTATTTTTATGGGGATGCTTATATCTCAAAACTGAAGGTAATAGACGTGAACATTGGTGTTTGAAATCTTCTTTAAACATAAGAAACAAGCCTTCTTTTAATTTTTTTGGGGCGGGGGGGTGCCGGTAAATAAACTTAACGGCGGTGGGGTGTAGAAGGAGGTGAGACCAATTGATTTTACTGTTCTTAATGTACTTATAAGGATCCTCGGCAGCGCGCCGGCCTCTCACAGCTGGGTTCCGTGGTTCAAATCCCGTTCACTCCATGTGACATTCGTGCTGGACAAAACGGAGGCGGGACAGATTTTTCTCCGGATACTCCGGTTTTCCTGTCATCATCCATTCCAGCAACACATAATAATAATAATAATAATAATAATAATAATAATAATAATAATAATAATAATAATGTTCCGGACCGTCGTCAAATGTGCGGACCGCGCTGGAAACGGCTCCTGGACGGGTAATGACTAAGAATGCAGTCCGACCGCGGGTTCAGTGCCTTCTAGGAACCCAATATGACACCACGCCGGATCTCCTGAAGGATTTTATCCATATTAAAAATGATTATAGGAAAAGATGACAAAGATTTACGGACCCAACTGACCGGGAGGAATACCTGAGCCTAGCCCGGAAAGTACGAAATCGATTGCTGGAAAAGAAGATTGAAAAATGGGAGGAAACAGCCGTAATCTAATAGAAAACGAGTCAGATCGGGAATTTTGGTGGGTTCTCGCAGAAAACGAGTCAGACCGCGAATTTCGGCGGATTATATATCAAAAACAATAAGCATTCAATTATAAATTTCAGTATAATACCGTAGCGAAGCACGGGTATCTTGCTAGTCTATATATATAAAATAACTTGTCCTGACTGACTGACTGACTGACTGACTGATTCATCATCGCCGAGCCAAAACTACTGGACATAAAGAGATGAAATTTTGGGGATATATTCATATTAAGAGGTAGGTGCTCGCTAAGAGAGGATTTTTGGATATTCCTTCGCTAAGGGGGTGAAAACGGGGGTGAAATTTTAAAATGACTTGCTCTATATCTCAAAACTTTAAAAGTTTACAGATGTAAAAATTGGTATTTAGAATCTTCTTTAAAAATAAGGAAACACGTATTTTTTGGTTTTCAGAAAATCCCAATAGGAGGGGTGAAAAAGGGTGAAAATTGGGAAAAATGGGTTGAATGCCTTTAATCAGGATACATATATCTCAGAAACGAAAGATATTACAGAACTGAAAATTTGTATATGGGATCTCCTTTAAAAATAAAGAAACACGTATTTTTTCGTTTTGGAAAATCCAATTAATGGCGGTTAAACAGGAGTGACAAATTGGGTGAATTTTTGAAAGACTATATCTACAGAATATCTTGGAAACGTAAAATGTTACAGACGTAAAAAGTGGGTGTTTGTAATCTCCTGTAAATCTAAAGAAACATAGGTGATTTGTGTTTGGAAACTCCACTTAAGGGGAACTCAAAAGGGGTGAAATTTTAAAATGAGAATTTTTACAGTTTATCTCAAAAAACTTAACATGTTACAGAAGTGAAAAATGGTATTTTTTATCTCTATTAAACATAAAGAAACGTGTATTTTTAGCTTTCGGAAATACCACCTGGGTGGAGGGGGGGGATAAAGTGACTGAAAATGGTGTTGAGTTCTTTTAATTAGGCTACTGATATCTCAAAAATGAAGATGTTACAGACGTGAAATTTGATATTTGCAATCTGCTTTAAAAATAAAGAAACACGTATTCTCGGAAAATCCAATGAAGGGGGGGGGGGGGTGAAAGAATAGAAAAATTAATTGAATTAATTGAATGAGAATACATACATCTAATAAAAACTAAAGTTGTTACAGACGTGAAAATTCGTATTTGGATCTGCTTTAAGAACAAAGAAAAACGCGTTTTGGGGGGAAACCATCTTGGAGGGCGGGAGTGTAAAGGAGTTGAATTCCTTTCATGAGGACACATAAAACAAAAACTGAAGAAGTTAGAGTCGTGATAATTGGAATTTAGAAGATCCTTTACTATTAAAGAAACAAGTATTTTTTGCAGGAAAATTCACTTAGGGGGGGGGGGGGAATAGTGTGAAATGAAGTGAAGAAAGTAAATAATTTTTATGGGGATACTTATATCTCAAAACTGAAGGTAATAGACGTGAACATTGGTGTTTGAAATCTTCTTTAAACATAAGAAACAAGCCTTCTTCTAATTTTTTTTTTTTGGGGGGGGGGGTTGCCGGTAAATAAACTTAACGGCGGTGGGGTGTAGAAGGAGGTGAGACCAATTGATTTTACTGTTCTTAATGTACTTATAAGGATCCTCGGCAGCACGCCGGCCTCTCACAGCTGGGTTCCGTGGTTCAAATCCCGTTCACTCCATGTGACATTCGTGCTGGACAAAACGGAGGCGGGACAGGTTTTTCTCCGGATACTCCGGGTTTCCTGTCATCATCCATTCCAGCAACACGTAATAATAATAATAATAATAATAATAATAATAATAATAATAATAATAATAATAATAATAATAATAATAATAATAATAATAATGTTCCGGACCGTCGTCAAATGTGCGGACAGCGCTGGAAACGGCTCCTGGACGGGTAATGACTAAGAATGCAGTCCGGCCGCGGGTTCAGTGCCTTCTAGGCACCCAATATGACACCACGCCGGATCTCCTGAAGGATTTTATCCATATTAAAAATGATTATAGGAAAAGATGGCAAAGATTTACGGACCCAACTGACCGGGAGGAATACCTGAGCCTAGCCCGGGAAGTACGAAATCGATTGCTGGAAAAGAAGATTGAAAAATGGGAGGAAACATGACGTAACCTAATAGAAAACGAGTCAGATCGGGAATTTTGGTGGGTTCTCGCAGAAAACGAGTCAGACCGCGAATTTCGGCGGATTATATATCTAAAACAATAAGCATTCAATTATAAATTTCAGTATAATACCGTAGCGAAGCACGGGTATCTTGCTAGTCTATATATATAAAATAACTTGTCCTGACTGACTGACTGACTGACTGACTGATTCATCATCGCCGAGCCAAAACTACTGGACATAAAGAGATGAAATTTTGGGGATATATTCATATTAAGAGGTAGGTGCTCGCTAAGAGAGGATTTTTGGATATTCCTTCGCTAAGGGGGTGAAAACGGGGGTGAAATTTTAAAATGACTTGCTCTATATCTCAAAACTTTAAAAGTTTACAGATGTAAAAATTGGTATTTAGAATCTTCTTTAAAAATAAGGAAACACGTATTTTTTGGTTTTCAGAAAATCCCAATAGGAGGGGTGAAAAAGGGTGAAAATGGGGAAAAATGGGTTGAATGCCTTTAATCAGGATACCGGTACCTATATCTCAGAAACTGAAGATATTACAGACCTGAAAATTGGTACTTTTGTTCTCTTTTAAAAATAAAGAAACACGTATTTTTTTGTTTTTAGAAAATCCAATTAATGGGAGGGTGAAAAGGGGGTGAATTTTTAAAATGAGTGAATCTATATCTCCAAACTTTTAAAGTTTGCAGATGTAAAAATTGGTACTTAGAACCTTCATTAAAAATAAAGGAACACGTTTTTTTTTGTTTTCGGAAAATCGCAATAGGAGGAGTGAAAAGGGGCTAAAAAGTGGTTGAATGCCTTTAATGAGGCTACTTATATATCAGAAACTGAAGATATTACAGACCTAAAAATTGGTGTTTGGGATCTCCGTTAAAAATAAAGAAACACGTATTTTTTTGTTTCTGGAAAATCCAATTTGGGGGGTGAAAAGGGAGTAATATTTTAAAATGAGTGTATCTATCTCAAAATTTTTAAAGGTTATATATGTGAAAATTGGTATTTAGAATCTCCTTTAAAAACAAATAAACACACGTATTTTTTCGTTTTTGGAAAATCCAAATATTGGGGGGTAAAAGGGGGGAGGGTAATTTTTTTAAAATGAGAGTGTATACATCTTAAAACTTTAAAATTTACAGATGTAAACATTGGTAGTTAGAATCTCCTCTAAAAATAAAGGAAAACGTATTTTTTGTTTCCTCTAAATCCCAATAGAAGGGGTGTAAAAGGTTGAAAAATGGGTTGAATGCCTTTAATGAGGATACATATATCTCAGAAACGAAAGATATTACAGAACTGAAAATTTGTATATGGGATCTCCTTTAAAAATAAAGAAACACGTATTTTTTCGTTTTGGAAAATCCAATTAATGGCGGTTAAACAGGAGTGACAAATTGGGTGAATTTTTGAAAGACTATATCTACAGAATATCTTGGAAACGTAAAATGTTACAGACGTAAAAAGTGGGTGTTTGTAATCTCCTGTAAATCTAAAGAAACATAGGTGATTTGTGTTTGGAAACTCCACTTAAGGGGAACTCAAAAGGGGTGAAATTTTAAAATGAGAATTTTTACAGTTTATCTCAAAAAACTTAACATGTTACAGAAGTGAAAAATGGTATTTTTTATCTCTATTAAACATAAAGAAACGTGTATTTTTAGCTTTCGGAAATACCACCTGGGTGGAGGGGGGGGGATAAAGTGACTGAAAATGGTGTTGAGTTCTTTTAATTAGGCTACTGATATCTCAAAAATGAAGATGTTACAGACGTGAAATTTGATATTTGCAATCTGCTTTAAAAATAAAGAAACACGTATTCTCGGAAAATCCAATGAAGGGGGGGGGGGTGAAAGAATAGAAAAATTAATTGAATTAATTGAATGAGAATACATACATCTAATAAAAACTAAAGTTGTTACAGACGTGAAAATTCGTATTTGGATCTGCTTTAAGAACAAAGAGAAACGCGTTTTGGGGGGAAACCATCTTGGAGGGCGGGAGTGTAAAGGAGTTGAATTCCTTTCATGAGGACACATAAAACAAAAACTGAAGAAGTTAGAGTCGTGATAATTGGAATTTAGAAGATCCTTTACTATTAAAGAAACAAGTAATTTTTGCAGGAAAATTCACTTGGGGGGGGGGGGAATAGTGTGAAATGAAGTGAAGAAAGTAAATAATTTTTATGGGGATACTTATATCTCAAAACTGAAGGTAATAGACGTGAACATTGGTGTTTGAAATCTTCTTTAAACATAAGAAACAAGCCTTCTTCTAATTTTTTTTTTGGGGGGGGGGTTGCCGGTAAATAAACTTAACGGCGGTGGGGTGTAGAAGGAGGTGAGACCAATTGATTTTACTGTTCTTAATGTACTTATAAGGATCCTCGGCAGCACGCCGGCCTCTCACAGCTGGGTTCCGTGGTTCAAATCCCGTTCACTCCATGTGACATTCGTGCTGGACAAAACGGAGGCGGGACAGGTTTTTCTCCGGATACTCCGGGTTTCCTGTCATCATCCATTCCAGCAACACGTAATAATAATAATAATAATAAGAATAATAATAATAATAATAATAATAATAATAATAATAATAATAATGTTCCGGACCGTCGTCAAATGTGCGGACAGCGCTGGAAACGGCTCCTGGACGGGTAATGACTAAGAATGCAGTCCGGCCGCGGGTTCAGTGCCTTCTAGGCACCCAATATGACACCACGCCGGATCTCCTGAAGGATTTTATCCATATTAAAAATGATTATAGGAAAAGATGGCAAAGATTTACGGACCCAACTGACCGGGAGGAATACCTGAGCCTAGCCCGGGAAGTACGAAATCGATTGCTGGAAAAGAAGATTGAAAAATGGGAGGAAACATGACGTAACCTAATAGAAAACGAGTCAGATCGGGAATTTTGGTGGGTTCTCGCAGAAAACGAGTCAGACCGCGAATTTCGGCGGATTATATATCTAAAACAATAAGCATTCAATTATAAATTTCAGTATAATACCGTAGCGAAGCACGGGTATCTTGCTAGTCTATATATATAAAATAACTTGTCCTGACTGACTGACTGACTGACTGACTGATTCATCATCGCCGAGCCAAAACTACTGGACATAAAGAGATGAAATTTTGGGGATATATTCATATTAAGAGGTAGGTGCTCGCTAAGAGAGGATTTTTGGATATTCCTTCGCTAAGGGGGTGAAAACGGGGGTGAAATTTTAAAATGACTTGCTCTATATCTCAAAACTTTAAAAGTTTACAGATGTAAAAATTGGTATTTAGAATCTTCTTTAAAAATAAGGAAACACGTATTTTTTGGTTTTCAGAAAATCCCAATAGGAGGGGTGAAAAAGGGTGAAAATGGGGAAAAATGGGTTGAATGCCTTTAATCAGGATACCGGTACCTATATCTCAGAAAATGAAGATATTACAGACCTGAAAATTGGTACTTTTGATCTCTTTTAAAAATAAAGAAACACGTATTTTTTTGTTTTTAGAAAATCCAATTAATGGGAGGGTGAAAAGGGGGTGAATTTTTAAAATGAGTGAATCTATATCTCCAAACTTTTAAAGTTTGCAGATGTAAAAATTGGTACTTAGAACCTTCATTAAAAATAAAGGAACACGTATTTTTTTGTTTTCGGAAAATCGCAATAGGAGGAGTGAAAAGGGGCTAAAAAGTGGTTGAATGCCTTTAATGAGGCTACTTATATATCAGAAACTGAAGATATTACAGACCTAAAAATTGGTGTTTGGGATCTCCGTTAAAAATAAAGAAACACGTATTTTTTTGTTTCTGGAAAATCCAATTTGGGGGGTGAAAAGGGAGTAATATTTTAAAATGAGTGTATCTATCTCAAAATTTTTAAAGGTTATATATGTGAAAATTGGTATTTAGAATCTCCTTTAAAAACAAATAAACACACGTATTTTTTCGTTTTTGGAAAATCCAAATATTGGGGGGTAAAAGGGGGG
Source organism: Anabrus simplex (assembly GCF_040414725.1). Lineage (NCBI taxonomy): Eukaryota > Metazoa > Arthropoda > Insecta > Orthoptera > Tettigoniidae > Anabrus > Anabrus simplex. Next base: position 23,916,953 of record NC_090267.1, read on the forward strand.
AGGGTAATTTTTTTAAAATGAGAGTGTATACATCTTAAAACTTTAAAATTTACAGATGTAAACATTGGTAGTTAGAATCTCCTCTAAAAATAAAGGAAAACGTATTTTTTGTTTCCTCTAAATCCCAATAGAAGGGGTGTAAAAGGGTGAAAAATGGGTTGAATGCCTTTAATGAGGATACATATATCTCAGAAACGAAAGATATTACAGAACTGAAAATTTGTATATGGGATCTCCTTTAAAAATAAAGAAACACGTATTTTTTCGTTTTGGAAAATCCAATTAATGGCGGTTAAACAGGAGTGACAAATTGGGTGAATTTTTGAAAGACTATATCTACAGAATATCTTGGAAACGTAAAATGTTACAGACGTAAAAAGTGGGTGTTTGTAATCTCCTGTAAATCTAAAGAAACATAGGTGATTTGTGTTTGGAAACTCCACTTAAGGGGAACTCAAAAGGGGTGAAATTTTAAAATGAGAATTTTTACAGTTTATCTCAAAAAACTTAACATGTTACAAAAGTGAAAAATGGTATTTTTTATCTCTATTAAACATAAAGAAACGTGTATTTTTAGCTTTCGGAAATACCACCTGGGTGGAGGGGGGGGGGATAAAGTGACTGAAAATGGTGTTGAGTTCTTTTAATTAGGCTACTGATATCTCAAAAATGAAGATGTTACAGACGTGAAATTTGATATTTGCAATCTGCTTTAAAAATAAAGAAACACGTATTCTCGGAAAATCCAATGAAGGGGGGGGGGGGGTGAAAGAATAGAAAAATTAATTGAATTAATTGAATGAGAATACATACATCTAATAAAAACTAAAGTTGTTACAGACGTGAAAATTCGTATTTGGATCTGCTTTAAGAACAAAGAAAAACGCGTTTTGGGGGGAAACCATCTTGGAGGGCGGGAGTGTAAAGGAGTTGAATTCCTTTCATGAGGACACATAAAACAAAAACTGAAGAAGTTAGAGTCGTGATAATTGGAATTTAGAAGATCCTTTACTATTAAAGAAACAAGTATTTTTTGCAGGAAAATTCACTTGGGGGGGGGGAATAGTGTGAAATGAAGTGAAGAAAGTAAATAATTTTTATGGGGATACTTATATCTCAAAACTGAAGGTAATAGACGTGAACATTGGTGTTTGAAATCTTCTTTAAACATAAGAAACAAGCCTTCTTCTAATTTTTTTTTTGGGGGGGGGGGTTGCCGGTAAATAAACTTAACGGCGGTGGGGTGTAGAAGGAGGTGAGACCAATTGATTTTACTGTTCTTAATGTACTTATAAGGATCCTCGGCAGCGCGCCGGCCTCTCACAGCTGGGTTCCGTGGTTCAAATCCCGTTCATTCCATGTGACATTCGTGCTGGACAAAACGGAGGCGGGACAGGTTTTTCTCCGGATACTCCGGGTTTCCTGTCATCATCCATTCCAGCAACACATAATAATAATAATAATAATAATAATAATAATAATAATAATAATAATAATAATAATAATAATAATAATGTTCCGGACCGTCGTCAAATGTGCGGACAGCGCTGGAAACGGCTCCTGGACGGGTAATGACTAAGAATGCAGTCCGGCCGCGGGTTCAGTGCCTTCTAGGCACCCAATATGACACCACGCCGGATCTCCTGAAGGATTTTATCCATATTAAAAATGATTATAGGAAAAGATGGCAAAGATTTACGGACCCAACTGACCGGGAGGAATACCTGAGCCTAGCCCGGGAAGTACGAAATCGATTGCTGGAAAAGAAGATTGAAAAATGGGAGGAAACATGACGTAACCTAATAGAAAACGAGTCAGATCGGGAATTTTGGTGGGTTCTCGCAGAAAACGAGTCAGACCGCGAATTTCGGCGGATTATATATCTAAAACAATAAGCATTCAATTATAAATTTCAGTATAATACCGTAGCGAAGCACGGGTATCTTGCTAGTCTATATATATAAAATAACTTGTCCTGACTGACTGACTGACTGACTGACTGATTCATCATCGCCGAGCCAAAACTACTGGACATAAAGAGATGAAATTTTGGGGATATATTCATATTAAGAGGTAGGTGCTCGCTAAGAGAGGATTTTTGGATATTCCTTCGCTAAGGGGGTGAAAACGGGGGTGAAATTTTAAAATGACTTGCTCTATATCTCAAAACTTTAAAAGTTTACAGATGTAAAAATTGGTATTTAGAATCTTCTTTAAAAATAAGGAAACACGTATTTTTTGGTTTTCAGAAAATCCCAATAGGAGGGGTGAAAAAGGGTGAAAATGGGGAAAAATGGGTTGAATGCCTTTAATCAGGATACCGGTACCTATATCTCAGAAACTGAAGATATTACAGACCTGAAAATTGGTACTTTTGTTCTCTTTTAAAAATAAAGAAACACGTATTTTTTTGTTTTTAGAAAATCCAATTAATGGGAGGGTGAAAAGGGGGTGAATTTTTAAAATGAGTGAATCTATATCTCCAAACTTTTAAAGTTTGCAGATGTAAAAATTGGTACTTAGAACCTTCATTAAAAATAAAGGAACACGTATTTTTTTGTTTTCGGAAAATCGCAATAGGAGGAGTGAAAAGGGGCTAAAAAGTGGTTGAATGTCTTTAATGAGGCTACTTATATATCAGAAACTGAAGATATTACAGACCTAAAAATTGGTGTTTGGGATCTCCGTTAAAAATAAAGAAACACGTATTTTTTTGTTTCTGGAAAATCCAATTTGGGGGGTGAAAAGGGAGTAATATTTTAAAATGAGTGTATCTACCTCAAAATTTTTAAAGGTTATATATGTGAAAATTGGTATTTAGAATCTCCTTTAAAAACAAATAAACACACGTATTTTTTCGTTTTTGGAAAATCCAAATATTGGGGGGTAAAAGGGGGGAGGGTAATTTTTTTAAAATGAGAGTGTATACATCTTAAAACTTTAAAATTTACAGATGTAAACATTGGTAGTTAGAATCTCCTCTAAAAATAAAGGAAAACGTATTTTTTGTTTCCTCTAAATCCCAATAGAAGGGGTGTAAAAGGGTGAAAAATGGGTTGAATGCCTTTAATGAGGATACATATATCTCAGAAACGAAAGATATTACAGAACTGAAAATTTGTATATGGGATCTCCTTTAAAAATAAAGAAACACGTATTTTTTCGTTTTGGAAAATCCAATTAATGGCGGTTAAACAGGAGTGACAAATTGGGTGAATTTTTGAAAGACTATATCTACAGAATATCTTGGAAACGTAAAATGTTACAGACGTAAAAAGTGGGTGTTTGTAATCTCCTGTAAATCTAAAGAAACATAGGTGATTTGTGTTTGGAAACTCCACTTAAGGGGAACTCAAAAGGGGTGAAATTTTAAAATGAGAATTTTTACAGTTTATCTAAAAAAACTTAACATGTTACAGAAGTGAAAAATGGTATTTTTTATCTCTATTAAACATAAAGAAACGTGTATTTTTAGCTGTCGGAAATACCACCTGGGTGGAGGGGGGGGGATAAAGTGACTGAAAATGGTGTTGAGTTCTTTTAATTAGGCTACTGATATCTCAAAAATGAAGATGTTACAGACGTGAAATTTGATATTTGCAATCTGCTTTAAAAATAAAGAAACACGTATTCTTGGAAAATCCAATGAAGGGGGGGGGGGGGGTGAAAGAATAGAAAAATTAATTGAATTAATTGAATGAGAATACATACATCTAATAAAAACTAAAGTTGTTACAGAGGTGAAAATTCGTATTTGGATCTGCTTTAAGAACAAAGAAAAACGCGTTTTGGGGGGAAACCATCTTGGAGGGCGGGAGTGTAAAGGAGTTGAATTCCTTTCATGAGGACACATAAAACAAAAACTGAAGAAGTTAGAGTCGTGATAATTGGAAATTAGAAGATCCTTTACTATTAAAGAAACAAGTATTTTTTGCAGGAAAATTCACTTAGGGGGGGGGGGGGGGGAATAGTGTGAAATGAAGTGAAGAAAGTAAATAATTTTTATGGGGATACTTATATCTCAAAACTGAAGGTAATAGACGTGAACATTGGTGTTTGAAATCTTCTTTAAACATAAGAAACAAGCCTTCTTCTAATTTTTTTTTTGGGGGGGGGTTGCCGGTAAATAAACTTAACGGCGGTGGGGTGTAGAAGGAGGTGAGACCAATTGATTTTACTGTTCTTAATGTACTTATAAGGATCCTCGGCAGCGCGCCGGCCTCTCACAGCTGGGTTCCGTGGTTCAAATCCCGTTCACTCCATGTGACATTCGTGCTGGACAAAACGGAGGCGGGACAGGTTTTTCTCCGGATACTCCGGGTTTCCTGTCATCATCCATTCCAGCAACACATAATAATAATAATAATAATAATAATAATAATAATAATAATAATAATAATAATAATAATAATAATAATGTTCCGGACCGTCGTCAAATGTGCGGACAGCGCTGGAAACGGCTCCTGGACGGGTAATGACTAAGAATGCAGTCCGGCCGCGGGTTCAGTGCCTTCTAGGCACCCAATATGACACCACGCCGGATCTCCTGAAGGATTTTATCCATATTAAAAATGATTATAGGAAAAGATGGCAAAGATTTACGGACCCAACTGACCGGGAGGAATACCTGAGCCTAGCCCGGGAAGTACGAAATCGATTGCTGGAAAAGAAGATTGAAAAATGGGAGGAAACATGACGTAACCTAATAGAAAACGAGTCAGATCGGGAATTTTGGTGGGTTCTCGCAGAAAACGAGTCAGACCGCGAATTTCGGCGGATTATATATCTAAAACAATAAGCATTCAATTATAAATTTCAGTATAATACCGTAGCGAAGCACGGGTATCTTGCTAGTTATATCATAGAATTCTCTCCCCTCCTTTAGCGTATATCTACTTTCAGAGATCTGCGGATATGACACACCAATAAACACTTACAAAAGTTCCTTGACCCCGACGTGATTCGAACACGCATCCTTCTGATCTGGAGTCAGACGCGCTACCGTTGCGCCACGGAGTCACGGACGTTTCTCAACCGTCTACGAGGTATTAGAGCTGGCACTCATAAAAACAAGCGTTTTATTATTAACAGTTCGGAAACGCAACTGTTGTACCACGAAACGAAATAATTACAAGGAAACAACCGTTGCAGTGCCGCTCTGCGACCCATCAAGTACGGTTCATTCTGTTCGCGACTGTAGCTTCCATGACACTTGACTTATCATCAATTCAAACGTGTTTTCTGGGCACTATACCAGAAACTTACATCCCCAAGGACCCAATACGCCGCTGCAATGTCCCCAGATTGTAAGCTGATCAGTATTGTTAACACTCGCTATTCATTGACAACTTCAGAAGCTGCTTGAACTATATCCCCGTCTTCCTGGAAGTGATACTTATCTGGTGTGTTGCCCACGAGATACACAACGCCTGGAAATACATCACTCTAAACTTGTCCTCGAGATACTTCCGACAAGCGCCGCTAGAGTTCTCTTTACTATTCTGTCTATGCACTTTTTTCTTTTTTTTCTAATCTTCTTACACTCCAGGGTTGGTTTTTCCCTCGAAATCATCAAGCGCTCTCACCTCTACCACCTCAAGGGCAGTGTTCTGGAGCTTCAGACATTTTGTCGGAGGATTCAACTGGGGAGGATGGTCAGTACCTCGCGCACACGTCCTCACCTGCTGTGTTGATGTGGGATTGGAAGATTAGAAGGGATAGAGGGAAGGAAACGGTCGTGGCCTTAAGTTAGGTACCATGCCGGCATTTGCCTCGAGGAGAAGGGGGACAATCCTGGAAAACCACTTCCAGATGGCTGAGGTGGGAATCGAACACACCTCTACTTAGTTGACCACCCGGGGCTGAGTGGACCCCGTTCCAGCCCTCGTAACATTTTTCAAATTTCGTAGCAGAGCCGGGAATCCAACCCGGGCCTCTGGGGATGGCTGCTAGTCACACTATCCACTGCACCGCAGAGCAGGACCACTACAGTCACAAAAGCGAGTAAAGGAGACTCTGGATACTGCAGGTAAATTTATGGCCTCCCCCATTGAGCTGACGGATGTGTGTCAGGATGGCCGTGCGGTCTAAGGCGCCAGACTCAAGGGAATACCTTGCCTGTACGACGCAGGTCAGAAGAATTCTGGTCCTCTCTGAGGGCGTGGGTTCGAATCCCACTCCTGACAAAATTTTTCCTTCATTGGTACTGGTCGATAGCTAAACTCTACATTTCCATATTAATCTGGGACTGGAAATACAACCTCTATTATATTGTCATCCGGTGTGTGATGTTAATAGGATTTGTTAGACACTGTTTACGTGTAAATATTAAGGGGGGAATGTGTAGGGGAATAGACACTGTTCCCGCGAAAGTTTTGAGCAACAATACTAGACTAGCCGCACTAGTTCATTGAATTTCCTCCAAATGTGCGTAAATTACATTTGGAACGATGTCGCAGATCAGTTGCACTATGCATCTATATCTTTACAGAAAATACGCCACCATCTTCTCGGAAGAATAACTCATTTAGGATTGTAGAACAGGACTATTATTATATCATGGAATTCTCTCCCCTCCTTTAGCGTATATCTACTTTCAGAGATCTACGGATATGATACACCAATAACCACTTACAAAAGTTCCTTGACCCCGACGTGATTCGAACACGCAACCTTCTGATCTGCAGTCAGACGCGCTACCGTTGCGCCACGGAGTCACGGACGTTTCTCAACCGTCTACGAGGTATTAGAGCTGGCACTCATAAAAACAAGCGTTTTATTATTAACAGTTCGGAAACGCAACTGTTGTACCACGAAACGAAATAATTACAAGGAAACAACCGTTGCAGTGCCGCTCTGCCACCAATCAAGTGACGCTTCATTCTGTTCGCGACAGTAGCTTCCATGACACTGGACTTATCATCCATTCAAACGTGTTTTCCGGGCACAATACCAGAAATTTACATCCCCAATGACCGAATACGCCGCTGTAATGTCCCCAGATTTTAAGCTGATCAGTATTGTTAACACTCGCTATTATTAAGAACTTCAGAAGCTGCTAGAACTATATCCGCGTCTTCCTGGAAGTGATACTTATCTGGAGCGTTGCCCACGAGATACACAACGCCTGGAAATACAACACTCTAAACTTGTCCTCGAGATACTTCCGACAAGCGCCACTAGAGTTCTCTTTACTATTCTGTCTATGCACTTTTTTCTTTCTCATTTAATCTGCTTACACTCCAGGGTTGGTTTTTCCCTCGAACTCATCAAGCGCTCTCACCTCTACCGCCTCAAGGGCAGTGTTCTGGAGCTTCAGACATTGGGTAGTAGGATTCAACTGGGTAGGAGGGTCAGTACCTCGCGCAGGCGTCCTCAGCTGCTGTGTTGGTGGGGGATTGGAAGATTAGGAGGGATAGAGGGAAGGAAACGATCGTGGCCTTAAGTTAGGTACCATGCCGGCATTTGCCTGGAGGAGAAGTGGGAAAATCCTGGAAAACCACTTCCGGGATGGCTGAGGTCGGAATCGAACCCACCTCTAAGTAGTTGACCTCCCGGGGCTGAGTGGACCCCGTTCCAGCCTTCGTAACACTTTTCAAATTTAGTAGCAGAGCCAGGAATCCAACCCGGTCCTCGGGTTGGCTGGTAATCACACTATCCACTGCACCGCAGAGGAGGACCACTACAGTCACATAAGCGAGTAAAGGAGTCTCTGGATACTGAAGGTAAATTTATGGCCTCCCCCATTGAGCAGGACGGCTGTGTGTCAGGATGGCCGAGCGGTCTAAGGCGCCAGACTCAAGGGAATACCTCGCCTTTACGACGCAGGTCAGAAGAATTCTGGTCCTCTCTGAGGGCGTGGGTTCGAATCCCACTCCTGAGAATATTTTTCCTTTTCTTGTACTGGTCGATAGCTAAACACTACATTTCCATATTAATCTGAGACTGGAAATACAACCTCTATTTTATTATCATCCGGTGTGTGATTTTAATAGAATTTGTTAGACACTGTTTTCGTGAAAATAGTAAGGGGGGGGGGAATGTGTAGGCGAATAGACACTGTTCCCGCGAAGGTTTTGAGCAACAATACTAGACTAGACGCACTAGTTCATTCAATTTCCCCCATATGTGCGTAAATTACATTTGGAATGATGTCGCAGATCAGTTACACTATGCATCTACATCTTTACAGAAAATACGCCACCATCTTCTCGGAAGAATAACTCATTTAGGATTGTAGAACAGGACTATTATTATATCATAGAATTCTCTGCCCTCCTTTATCGTATATCTACTTTCAGAGATCTATGAATATGATACACCAATAAACACTTACAAAAGTTCCTTGATCCCGACGTGATTCGAACACGCAACCTTCTGATCTGGAGTCAGACGCGCTACCGTTGCGCCACGGAGTCACGGATGTTTTTACACCGTATACCCGGTATTAGACCTGGCACTCATAAAAACAAGCGTTTTATTATTAACAGTTCGGAGACACAACTGTTGTACCACGAAACGAAATAATTACAAGGAAACAACCGTTGCAGTGCCGCTCTACCACCCATCAAGTGACGTTTCATTCTCTTCGCGACAGTAGCTTCCATGACACTGGACTTATCATCCATTCAAACGTGTTTTCTGGGCACATAACCAGAAATTTACATCCCCAATGACCCAATACGCCGCTGTAATATCCCCAGATTTTAAGCTGATCAGTATTGTTAACACTCGCTATTATTAACAACTTCAGAAGCTGCTAGAACTATATCCGCGTCTTCCTGGAAGTGATACTTATCTGGAGCGTTGCCCACGAGATACACAACGCCTGGAAATACAACACTCTAAACTTGTCCTCGAAATACTTCCGACAAGCGCCACTAGAGTTCTCTTTACTATTCTGTCTATGCACTTTTTTCTTTCTCATTTAATCTGCTTAAACTCCAGGGTTGGTTTTTCCCTCGAACTCATCAAGCGCTCTCACCTCTACCGCCTCAAGGGCAGTGTTCTGGAGCTTCAGACATTGGGTAGTAGGATTCAACTGGGTAGGAGGGTCAGTACCTCGCGCAGGCGTCCTCAGCTGCTGTGTTGGTGGGGGATTCGAAGATTAGGAGGGATAGAGGGAAGGAAACGATCGTGGCCTTAAGTTAGGTACTGCACCCGTCCCTACGCCTAATGGCTCCGGCATGATATCTACAGGGCGTTAACGGGTTGGAATAAAACAAATAGGCGCTTAACAAGACTAAGCTTAAAGGCATACAGTGTGGGAGACGGATCATACCTAATTACAATGAGAACACTTTCGGGTTAAAGTTTAGGTTAATACAAGTGGTTTATTAGGCCTTAATGATGATGATGGTAATGACGCATTTATATACAAATGAATTACGTGGATTATTATCAATTGTTGTTGTTTGTTATCGACTTTTAGTCGTATGTGATGGATCCGAGTATTATCTATCGCAGAGCGATCCATTATGACGAGATTCGAACGGGAAAACACTTATCATAGACACTGAGGCTATGTGACATCATTGATCAATAGGATTAACATGCATGCAACGAATCTGAGCAATCCCTATACTAAACACACAACTATTCCCCAACGAAATACCACGAAGGAACTCAAAAAAATGTGGAACAAACGCCCGGGTTTGAACCGACCCTCACTTGTATACAATTCACCACCCCGATGGTCAACACCATCGGCAACTCAATATAATCACAACAAGATACATAAACCCTTAAAGAACACAAATTATATACAGTAAACACGTGAGACATCCAGCCTTCGGTTGAGCATTGGGGTACCAATGCCGCTGTCGGGAACTGAACTGACACCCGTTGGGATGGAAGTGGGACTCTGAAAACCCTAAGCTACGTTATACTCCTGTGTGTAATGACAGTAAACTAACAAGTACTGGTAACAATCGCCGTGTCATTTATTAGCAACTACATCATTCTGGCGTGTTGAATATTTCATTATTAGGCGATTCTTTCGCCCTCATTCTCTTCAACTCAAGGCTCCCCCTACACGAGCGGACGAGCGTACAAAAAAAAACCAACACTTCTCCTCACAAGGTCAACTGCCCCAGCCCTGCTCGGCGGGTGGTCAGTGGCCTCGGCCTTCACAGGCATAACGCCCTTTCTTAACAAAACACCCCATCTCGGGGATCGTTCACTAATAAATTGAGCTTCATTGTTCATTAAACAAAATTTCATCGGCTCTCAATACTTCACTTCAATTCAACACACACATTCGTTTACAATATCATGATCCCGCGACGCGACACCGGTTTCTCTGATACCAATACTTGCATGATTACCATAACTACAATTTATTATTATTATTATTATTATTATTATTATTATTATTATTATTATTGTTATTGGGTTCATCATTACACTATCTCCCTACACGACTTACCTGGAAATTAGACCATACTGCATGATCATAATTAACTTCCTCGTAATAACGGTGTAATTAATCCATATCTAAATTGTGATTTCTCATAAAATCGTCACACGGTAATACAATTATGAATTAAATATTCCTCAATTTGCACTTAAATTGTGATAAGCCTGCCAATTAAAATTGTACACTTCCTATCTAAATATATGTCAGTGGAGGCCTGGGTGTCAGTTCCGAAGTCATATCTCGTAGTTCTGGGTGCTCACGGAATAAAATTACACTATTTACCAGCCATGCATTATCAACGCTGGACTACAGCCTAACTTGAATTACTCTGAATTACTAAAAATTAGTCTCCTGACGCATCAATAATTACAAGTTTTCCCAAATAAAATGATTAAGTCAATCTACTACTGCATGCCAACTTATCGTATTACCCCTTTATTTACAATTGATTGCTCAGATGTGTTACTAATTAAATAAAGTAAATAGAAGCTACGTGTATCATGGTAGCACATCTACATTACTGAAGTTACAATCTTTAACATTATAGCGTCAGGTAATGATAACTGTTCCCCGCCCAATCTGATTACGTCATATTAATTATGATTTATACTCATCTCCATCTCGATGACCCGTTGTCAGCTCAGGGAGTCCATTGCTGGTTTAGTGCTAACCCATAGGCACCAAAGCAGTTACTGGAGGCACCATTCTTCTTTCCAACCGGGAGTCCATTGTTCTAGGTTGACGAAACCGCTGGCAGTATTCCTGAGGCACACAACACGTCACTATTTATTCCAAGATTTGTGTAGTTACATTCAGTGTGAACGTCCAGCCCCGATATCGGACCTCACTCCGCAATCCGCGATTCAGTATCGGATTCCGCGTACCTTTGTTACTACTCGACACAGTAGCGCCGTAGTAATAATAATAATAATAATAATATTACAAATTATATTTAATGTTCGCGACACGTCCCTGATCTTTAAAGTTTAGACAATAGCATCACGTCTATCCAATCTCTGCAATATTTACGCACAGTACGCGATTTCACTTGTAAATTAAATTAAAATTCACTCAAACAAAAGATCGCTGGAAGCTCGACGGCACGTATCTTCGCCGCCCGTAAGCCACAAATCCCGACTGACTCTTCTCCCTTCCTGCAGTAGTTTTTACTAGGAAGCGATACCCCTTCCACTAATTTGTGTAGCGCCTATTCCCGGCGTACTCGAGGTAAAATAGTACGGGTGGTCGGTGACCAGTATCTAGTTGGTGCGATTGAGACATAACCACTCAATTATCCTTCGGTGAATCTCTTTAAATTAATTAAAATATGTTCTGCTTCCCCTACCACACGGGGTGAAGTCCCTCCGTCGAGGACGTGTCATGAGACTAACCAGATGGCCCCAGTACTTTTCCACGCAGAAACAACACAGTATTCTTTCTTCTGCTGAAAGTTATCACGGAAGAGGACATTAAACACTCTAAATAAATGTCCCAGTAACATTTATCCCTTTTAAATCGGGAGATGATCCCCTAATTCGAGTTTTATTAATTTTCTACCTCGTAGGTAATTAAGTTGGCCAGTCCGATTCCAAGATGGCTCCTATATTCCGTTTCGAAAAAGTTAGTTTCCCCTCATTCTGTGAGCCTTGAGGAGGGATGTCTTCTCTCGAGTGATGTCACAGGGAATCCCCATTCGTAACCCCTCCCGGGTCTAAGTTGGCTTGGCTTCATCTGCGGGGCCCCCGCTACACAAAGGATAATACTGCGCAATAAGTCGCAGACAAAGAAATCTCGTCGAATAATATTAAAATACACAATTTATCTATCTCAATGGTATGAATATTAATTAGTTCCGGTATGACCTCTATTAATGATATGAATATTAATCATTTACAGCGTTCTTTCCCTTTAATAGCATTGCGTGCGTAATTACGGATATCGATATCAACCTAAGGTCCTTGCATCATGCCCCTGTCGGGTTCAGTACCATGCCGGCATTTGCCTGGAGGAGAAGTGGGAAAATCCTGGAAAACCACTTCCGGGATGGCTGAGGTCGGAATCGAACCCACCTCTAAGTAGTTGACCTCCCGGGGCTGAGTGGACCCCGTTCCAGCCTTCGTAACACATTTCAAATTTAGTAGCAGAGCCAGGAATCCAACCCGGTCCTCGGGGGTGGCTGGTAATCACACTATCCACTACACCGCAGAGGAGGACCACTACAGTCACATAAGCGAGTAAAGGAGACTCTGGATACTGAAGGTAAATTTATGGCCTCCCCCATTGAGCTGACGGCTGTGTGTCAGGATGGCCGAGCGGTCTAAGGCGCCAGACTCAAGGGAATACCTCGCCTTTACGACGCAGGTCAGAAGAATTCTGGTCCTCTCTGAGGGCGTGGGTTCGAATCCCACTCCTGACAATATTTTTCCTTTTCTGGTACTGGTCGGTAGCTAAACACTACATTTCCATGTTAATCTGGGACTGGAAATACAACCTCTATTTTATTATCATCCGGTGTGTGATTTTAATAGAATTTGTTAGACACTGTTTTCGTGAAAATAGTAAGGGGGGAATGTGTAGGCGAATAGACACTGTTCCCGCGAAGGTTTTGAGCAACAATACTAGACTAGACGCACTAGTTCATTCAATTTCCCCCATATGTGCGTAAATTACATTTGGAACGATGTCGCAGATCAGTTACACTATGCATCTACATCTTTACAGAAATACGCCACCATCTTCTCGGAAGAATAACTCATTTAGGATTGTAGAACAGGACTATTATTATATCATAGAATTCTCTCCCCTCCTTTATCGTATATCTACTTTCAGAGATCTATGAATATGATACACCATTAAACACTTACAAAAGTTCCTTGACCCCGACGTGATTCGAACACGCAACCTTCTGATCTGGAGTCAGACGCGCTACCGTTGCGCCACGGAGTCACGGATGTTTTTACACCGTATACCCGGTATTAGACCTGGCACTCATAAAAACAAGCGTTTTATTATTAACAGTTCGGAGACACAACTGTTGTACCACGAAACGAAATAATTACAAGGAAACAACCGTTGCAGTGCCGCTCTGCCACCCATCAAGTGACGTTTCATTCTCTTCGCGACAGTAGCTTCCATGACACTGGACTTATCATCCATTCAAACGTGTTTTCTGGGCACAATACCAGAAATTTACATCCCCAATGACCCAATACGCCGCTGTAATGTCCCCAGATTTTAAGCTGATCAGTATTGTTAACACTCGCTATTATTAACAACATCAGAAGCTGCTAGAACTATATCCGCGTCTTCCTGGAAGTGATACTTATGTGGAGCGTTGCCTACGAGATACACAAGGCCTGGAAATACAACACTCTAAACTTGTCCTCGAGATACTTCCGACAAGCGCCACTAGAGTTCTCTTTACTATTCTGTCTATGCACTTTTTTCTTTCTCATTTAATCTGCTTACACTCCAGGGTTGGTTTTTCCCTCGAACTCATCAAGCGCTCTCACCTCTACCGCCTCAAGGGCAGTGTTCTGGAGCTTCAGACATTGGGTAGTAGGATTCAACTGGGTAGGAGGGTCAGTACATCGCGCAGGCGTCCTCAGCTGCTGTGTTGGTGGGGGATTGGAAGATTAGGAGGGATAGAGGGAAGGAAACGATCGTGGCCTTAAGTTAGGTACCATGCCGGCATTTGCCTGGAGGAGAAGTGGGAAAGTCCTGGAAAACCACTTCCGGGATGGCTGAGGTCGGAATCGAACCCACCTCTAAGTAGTTGACCTCTCGGGGCTGAGTGGACCCGTTCCAGCCTTCGTAACACTTTTCAAATTTAGTAGCGGAGCCAGGAATCCAACCCGGTCCTCGGGGGTGGCTGGTAATCACACTATCCACTGCACCGCAGAGGAGGACCACTACAGTCACATAAGCGAGTAAAGGAGACTCTGGATACTGCAGGTAAATTTATGGCCTCCCCCATTGAGCAGACGGCTCTGTGTCAGGATTGCCGAGCGGTCTAAGGCGCCAGACTCAAGGGAATACCTCGCCTTTACGACGCAGGTCAGAAGAATTCTGGTCCTCTCTGAGGGCGTGGGTTCGAATCCCACTCCTGACAAAATCTTTCCTTCATTGGTACTGGTCGATAGCTAAACTCTACATTTCCATATTAATCTGGGACTGGAAATACAACCTCTATTATATTGTCATCCGGTGTGTGATGTTAATAGGATTTGTTAGACACTGTTTACGTGTAAATAGTAAGGGGGGAATGTGTAGGGGAATAGACACTGTTCCCGCGAAAGTTTTGAGCAACAATACTAGACTAGACGCACTAGTTCATTTAATTTCCTCCAAATGTGCGTAAATTACATTTGGAACGATGTCGCAGATCAGTGGCACTATGCATCTATATCTTTACAGAAAATACGCCACCATCTTCTCGGAAGAATAACTCATTTAGGATTGTAGAACAGGACTATTATTATATCATAGAATTCTCTCCCCTCCTTTAGCGTATATCTACTTTCAGAGATCTACGGATATGATACACCAATAAACACTTACAAAAGTTCCTTGACCCCGACGTGATTCGAACACGCAACCTTCTGATCTGGAGTCAGACGCGCTACCGTTGCCCCACGGAGTCACGGACGTTTCTCAACCGTCTACGAGGTATTAGAGCTGGCACTCATAAAAACAAGCGTTTTATTATTAACAGTTCGGAAACGCAACTGTTGTACCACGAAACGAAATAATTACAAGGAAACAACCGTTGCAGTGCCGCTCTGCCACCAATCAAGTGACGCTTCATTCTGTTCGCGACAGTAGCTTCCATGACACTGGACTTATCATCCATTCAAACGTGTTTTCTGGGCACAATACCAGAAATTTACATCCCCAATGACCCAATACGCCGCTGTAATGTCCCCAGATTTTAAGCTGATCAGTATTGTTAACACTCGCTATTATTAAGAACTTCAGAAGCTGCTAGAACTATATCCGCGTCTTCCTGGAAGTGATACTTATCTGGAGCGTTGCCCACGAGATACACAACGCCTGGAAATACAACACTCTAAACTTGTCCTCGAGATACTTCCGACAAGCGCCACTAGAGTTCTCTTTACTATTCTGTCTATGCACTTTTTTCCTTTCTCATTTAATCTGCTTACAAACCAGGGTTGGTTTTTCCCTCGAACTCATCAAGCGCTCTCACCTCTACCGCCTCAAGGGCAGTGTTCTGGAGCTTCAGACATTGGGTAGTAGGATTCAACTGGGTAGGACGGTCAGTACCTCGCGCAGGCGTCCTCAGCTGCTGTGTTGGTGGGGGATTGGAAGATTAGGAGGGATAGAGGGAAGGAAACGGTCGTGGCCTTAAGTTAGGTACCATGCCGGCATTTGCCTGGAGGAGAAGTGGGAAAATCCTGGAAAACCACTTCCGGGATGGCTGAGGTCGGAATCGAACCCACCTCTAAGTAGTTGACCTCCCGGGGCTGAGTGGACCCCGTTCCAGCCTTCGTAACACTCTTCATATTTAGTAGCAGAGCCAGGAATCCAACCCGGTCCTCGGGGGTTGCTGCTAATCACACTATCCATTGCACCGCAGAGGAGGACCACTACAGTCACAAAAGCGAGTAAAGGAGACTCTGGATACTGAAGGTAAATTTATGGCCTCCTCCATTGAGCAGACGGCTGTGTGTCAGGATGGCCGAGCGGTCTAAGGCGCCAGACTCAAGGGAATACCTCGCCTTTACGACGCAGGTCAGAAGAATTCTGGTCCTCTCTGAGGGCGTGGGTTCGAATCCCACTCCTGACAATATTTTTCCTTTTCTGGTACTGGTCGATAGCTAAACAGTACATTTCCATATTAATCTGGGACTGGAAATACAACCCCTATTTTATTATCATCCGGTGTGTGATTTTAATAGTATTTGTTAGACACTGTTTTCGTGATAATAGTAAGGGGGGAATGTTTAGGCGAATAGACACTGTTCCCGCGAAGGTTTTGAGCAACAATACTAGACTAGACGCACTAGTTCATTCAATTTCCCCCATATGTGCGTAAATTACACTTGGAATGATGTCGCAGACTCTGTGGTGTAGTGGTTAGCGTGATTAGCTGCCACCCCCGGAGGCCCGGGTTCGATTCCTGGCTCTGCCACGAAATTTGAAAAGTGGTACGAGGGCTGGAACGGGGTCCACTCAGCCTCGGGAGGTCAACTGAGTAGAGGTGGGTTCGATTCCCACCTCAGCCATCCTGGAAGTGGTTTTCCGTGGTTTCCCACTTCTCCTCCAGGCGAATGCCGGGATGGTACCTAACATAAGGCCACGGCCGCTTCCTTCAATCTTCCTTGCCTATCCCTTCCAATCTTCCCATCCCTCCACAAGGCCCCTGTTCAGCACAGCAGGTGAGGCCGCCTGGGCGAGGTACTGGTCATACTCCCCAGTTGTATCCCCCGACCAAGAGTCCGAAGCTCCAGGACACTGCCCTTGAGGCGGTTGAGGCGGGATCCCTCGCTAAGTCCGAGGGAAAAACCGAACCTGGAGGGTAAACAGATGATGATGATGATGATGATGATGTCGCAGATCAGTTACACTATGCATCTACATCTTTACAGAAAATACGCCACCATCTTCTCGGAAGAATAACTCATTTAGGATTGTAGAACAGGACTATTATTATATCATAGAATTCACTACCCTCCTTTATCGTATATCTACTTTCAGAGATCTATGAATATGATACACCAATAAACACTTACAAAAGTTCCTTTATCCCGACGTGATTCGAACACGCAACCTTCTGATCTGGAGTCAGACGCGCTACCGTTGCGCCACGGAGTCACGTATGTTTTTCATCCGTATACCCGGTATTACACCTGGCACTCATAAAAACAAGCGTTTTATTATTAACAGTTCGGAGACACAACTGTTGTACCACGAAACGAAATAATTACAAGGAAACAACCGTTGCAGTGCCGCTCTGCCACCCATCAAGTGACGTTTCATTCTCTTCGCGACAGTAGCTTCCATGACACTGGACTTATCATCCATTCAAACGTGTTTTCTGGGCACAATACCAGAAATTTACATCCCCAATGACCCAATACACTGTTAACACTCGCTATTATTAAGAACTTCAGAAGCTGCTAGAACTATATCCGCGTCTTCCTGGAAGTGATACTTATCTGGAGCGTTGCCCACGAGATACACAACGCCTGGAAATACAACACTCTAAACTTGTCCTCGAGATACTTCCGACAAGCGCCACTAGAGTTCTCTTTACTATTCTGTCTATGCACTATTTTTCTTTCTCATTTAATCTGCTTACACTCCAGGGTTGGTTTTTCCCTCGAACTCATCAAGCGCTCTCACCTCTACCGCCTCAAGGGCAGTGTTCTGGAGCTTCAGACATTGGGTAGTAGGATTCAACTGGGTAGGACGGCCAGTACCTCGCGCAGGCGTCCTCAGCTGCTGTGTTGGTGGGTGATTGGAAGATTAGGAGGGATAGAGGGAAGGAAACGGTCGTGGCCTTAAGTTAGGTACCATGCCGGCATTTGCCTGGAGGAGAAGTGGGAAAATCCTGGAAAACCACTTCCGGGATGGCTGAGGTCGTAATCGAACCCACCTCTAAGTAGTTGACCTCCCGGGGCTGAGTGGACCCCGTTCCAGCCTTCGTAACACTTTTCAAATTTAGTAGCAGAGCCAGGAATCCAACCCGGTCCTCGGGGGTTGCTGCTAATCACACTATCCACTGCACCGCAGAGGAGGACCACTACAGTCACAAAAGCGAGTAAAGGAGACTCTGGATACTGAAGGTAAATTTGTGGCCTCCCCCATTGAGCAGACGGCTCCGTGTCAGGATGGCCGAGCGGTCTAAGGCGCCAGACTCAAGGGAATACCTTGCCTGTACGACGCAGGTCAGAAGAATTCTGGCCCTCTCTGAGGGCGTGGGTTCGAATCCCACGCCTGGCAAAAATTCTCCTTCATTGGTACTGGTCGATAGCTAAACTCTACATTTCCATATTAATCTGGGACTGGAAATACAACCTCTATTTTATTATCATCCGTTGTGTGATTTTAATAGAATTTGCTAGACACTGTTTTCGTGATAATAGTAAGGGGGGAATGTTTAGGCGAATAGACACTGTTCCCGCGAAGGTTTTGAGCAACAATACTAGACTAGACGCACTAGTTCATTTAATTTCCCCCATATGTGCGTAAATTACACTTGGAACGATGTCGCAGATCAGTTACACTATGCATCTACATCTTTACAGAAAATACGCCACCATCTTCTCGGAAGAATAACTCATTTAGGATTGTAGAACAGGACTATTATTATATCATAGAATTCTCTCCCCTCCTTTATCGTATATCTACTTTCAGAGATCTATGAATATGATACACCAATAAACACTTACAAAAGTTCCTTGATCCCGACGTGATTCGAACAAGCAACCTTCTGATCTGGAGTCAGACGCGCTACCGTTGCGCCACGGAGTCACGGATGTTTTTCAACCGTATACCCGGTATTAGACCTGGCACTCATAAAAACAAGCGTTTTATTATTAACAGTTCGGAGACACAACTGTTGTACCACGAAACGAAATAAATACAAGGAAACCACCGTTGCAGTGCCGCTCTGCCACCCATCAAGTGACGTTTCATTCTGTTCGCGACAGTAGCTTCCATGACACTGGACTTATCATCAATTCAAACGTGTTTTCTGGGCACAATACCAGAAATTTACATCCCCAATGACCCAATACGCCGCTGTAATGTCCCCAGATTTTAAGCTGATCAGTTTTGTTAACACTCGCTATTATTAACAACTTCAGAAGCTGCTAGAACTATATCCGCGTCTTCCTGGAAGTGATACTTATCTGGAGCGTTGCCTACGAGATACACAAGGCCTGGAAATACAACACTCTAAACTTGTCCTCGAGATACTTCCGACAAGCGCCACTAGAGTTCTCTTTACTATTCTGTCTATGCACTTTTTTTTTTCTCATTTAATCTGCTTACACTCCAGGGTTGGTTTTTCCCTCGAACTCATCAAGCGCTCTCACCTCTACCGCCTCAAGGGCAGTGTTCTGGAGCTTCAGACATTGGGTAGTAGGATTCAACAGGGTAGGAGGGTCAGTACCTCGCGCAGGCATCCTCAGCTGCTGTGTTGGTGGGTGATTGGAAGATTAGGAGGGATAGAGGGAA